>NW_024081705.1:168072-408177 GCF_003009895.1 Hyaena hyaena
GTGAGCAGGGGAGGGTCAGAGAGAGAGGGAGTCACAGACTGAAACAGGCTCCAGGCTCTGAGCTGGCAGTCAGCACCGAGCCCGACGCGGGGCTCGAACCCACGAACCGCGAGATCATGACCTAAGCGAAAGTCGGACACTTAACCGACTAAGCCACCCAGGCGCCCCTATGTTTTTTTTTCAAGTGCACATGGAACATTCTCTAGGCTAGATCACATGTTAGTCCACAAAACAAGTCTCAATAAACTTAAGAAGATTAAAATCCTAACTGACCACTAACAGTGTGAAACTGTTAGAAATCAATTACAAGAAAAAAAAATCTGGAAGAAAACCCACAAACATGTGGAGACTAAACAACATGCTACTAAATAACCAATGGGTCAACAAAGAAAGAGGAAACAAAAAAATACATGGAGACAAATGAAAATAAAACAGTGATCCAAATCTTTGGGATACAGCAGAAGCACATCTAAGAGGTAAATTTATAGCAATACAGGTGTACCTCAGGAAAAATCTCAATCAATCCAACCTGATACTTAAAGTCCAAAGTTGGTAGAAGGAAGGAAATAATAAAGATCTGAGCACAAATAAAGGAAATGGTGAGTAAATATACAATAGAAAAAAAAAAGTCAAACAAACATTTAGCCAGAGTCCTTAAGAAAAATGAGAGGACAAAATAAAATAAAAAATATATGGGGAACGACCAGCACCACACAAATATAAAAAAGATAAGAGACTAGTACAAAAAATTATGGGTAAAGTCCTAAAAACATACAGTCTTCCAAAACTGAATCAGGGAGAAGTAGAAAATCTCTTTTTAATGTTTATTTAAAGAGAACTTGTGCACTGTAGAGGAGAGGGTGACAGAGAATCCCAAGCAGGCTCCGTGCTTCAGTGCAGAGTTCAGGGCTTGATTGCACGAACTGTGCCAATTTCTTGATTTCAAGACCTGACCTGAAATCAAGAGCTGGACGCTTAACTAACTCACCCAGGTGTCCCAAGAAGAAATAGAAAATCTGAATATATCAATTATTAGTAATGAAACTGAACTGGTAATAAAAAAAACCCCAACAAACAAAGTTCAGGACTAGATGGATTCAAAAGGTGCATTCTACCAAACCCTTAAAGAAGAGTTAATACCTAGTTTCTTCAAATTAGTCCAAAAAATAGAAAGGGAAGTAAAGCTTCTGAACTTATTCTACAAGGGCAGCATTACCCTCATACCAAAACCAGAAAAAGATATTACAAAAACAAAAACCACCACCACAACACCACGACAAAAAACCCAAGTATACAGGCCAATAGCTATGATGCATACAGATGCAAATACCCAACACAATATCTGCAAACTGCATTTAACAATACATTAAATGAATCATTCACCATGAGCAAGTGGGATTTATTCTGGGGGATGCAAGGATGGCTCGATATTTGCAGATCAATCCATTTGATATATACCACATTAACAAAATAAACGATAAAAATCATATCATCTCGGGGCGCCTGGGTGGCTTAGTCGGTTGAGCGTCCGACTTGCGCTTGGGTCATGATCTCGCGGTTCGTGGGTTCGAGCCCCGCGTCGGGCTCTGTGCTGACTGCCAGCTCAGAGCCTGGAGCCTGTTTCAGTCTGTGACTCCCTCTCTCTCTGACCTCCCCTGCTCACGCTGTCTCTCTCTCTCTCCTAGAAATAAATAAAAAACCTTAAAAAAAAAAATCATATGATCATCTCAATAGATGCCGAAAAAACATTTAACAAAATTCATCATTTACTCATGATAAGAACTGCCAACAAATAGTTTAGAGGGGACACACCTCAACATCATAAAGGCCACATATGACAAGCCCACAGCTAACATCATATTCAGTGGTGAAAAACTAAGAGCTTTTCTCTAAGATCAGAAATAAGAATGTCCACTCTTGCCACTTCTATTGAATCTAGTTCTGGAAGTTCTAGCTGTAGCAGTCAGATTAAGAAAAAGAACTAAAGGCATACACATTGGTAAGGAAGAAGTAAACTTACTATTTCCAAAAGACAAGACACTATATATAGAAAATGCTAAACACTCCACCAAAAGACTATTAAAACTAATAAATGAATTCAGAAGTTGCAGGATACAAAACTATTACACAGGAATCTGTTGTGTTTCTATACACTAATAACAATTTGTACAGAAACTTTTTTAAAAAAACTTTTTTTGTAATGTTTATTCATTTTTTGAGAGTGAGGGAGGGAAGGAGGGAGGGGGAGGGGCAGAGAGAGGGAGACACAGAATCTGAAGCTGGCTCCAGGTTCTGAGCTGTCAGCACAGAGCCCGACATGGGGCTCGAAGTCACGAACCACGAGATTGTGACCTGAACCGAAGTTGGATGGTTACTGTAAATAATGCTGCAATGAACATAGGGGTGCATATCTTTTGTACCGACTGGGCCACTCAGGCATCCCTAGAAACACTTTCTAACCAAGTGGCAGACAGAAATTAAGAAAACAATTGCCATTTACAATTGTACACAAACACTGATGGAAGAAACTGATAACACCAATGGAAAGATATTCCATGCTCATGGGTGCAAAGAATTAATACTGTTAAAATGCCCATACTGCACAAAGTAATCAGAATCAGTGCAATCTCTATCAAAATACCAAATAGCATTTTTCACAGAACTAGAACATAATCCTAAAATTTATATGGAACCACAAAAGACTGAATATTCAGCCAAAACAATCCGGAAAAAGAAGAACGAAGCTGGACATATCACAAACGAAGCTGGACGTAACACAATCCCAATTTTGAGATACACTACCAAAGTTATATTAATCAAAACAGTATTGTACTGGCACAAAAATATATTAATAGAACAGAAAAGAGAACCCAGAAATCCATGCTTATATGGTCAATTAATCCATGACAAAGGAGGCAAGAATATACAATAAGGAAAAGACAGTCCCTTCAATAAATGGCTATTGGGAAAACTGGATAACTACATTCAAAAGCATGAAACTAGACCATTTTCTTACACCATACACAAAAATAAAAATGGATTAAAGATCTAAATGTGAGACCTGAAACCATAAAGCTCCTAGAAGAAAACACAGGCAATAATCTGTCTGATACTAGCCTTAATAATACTTTTCTAAGATACAGCTGCTCAGGCATGGGAAACAAAAGTAACAATAAACTATTGGGTGTTTATAAACAATAAACACCACAATAAAAAGCTTTTGCAAAGAAGAAATGAACAAATCAAAAAGGCAACCTACTAAGTGGGAGAGGATACTTCCAAATGATACAATAAGCGGTTAATGTCCAAAACATAGAAAGAACTTATGCAATTCAACTCCCCCACAATCGGATTGAAATCAAAACCACAATCGGATTGAAAAATGGGCAGAGGACCTGAACATTTTCCCAAAGAAGACATACAAATGGCCAACAGACGCATGAAAAAATGCTCAGCATCACTAATCATTAGGGAAATGCAAATCAAATCCACAGTCAGAATGGGTGGTATCAGAAAGACAAGAAGTGCTGGTGAGGATGTGGAGAAAAAGGAACCATTCTGCACTGTTGGTAGAAACATAAATTGGTGTAACCACGATGGAAAACAGAATGGAGCTTCCTCAAAAAATGAGCAATAGAAACCCCATTTGATTCAGTAATTCCAATACTGCGTATTTACCCATAGAAAATGAAAATACTAATTTGAAAAGATATATGCACCCCTATGTCCACTGCAGCATTATTTACAATAACCAAGATATGGAAGCAACTCAAGTGTCCCATCTTGATAGAAGAATGGATAAAAAGATGTATACATACATACTGAAGTATTGCTCAGCAATGAAAAAGAAGATTTTTGATGTGAAATTATGGATGGACCTACAGGGTATTATGCTAAGTGAAATAAGTCAGAGAAAGACAAATACCACATGATTTCACTTGTAAGTGGAATCAAAAAGCAAAGCAAACAAAAAGCACAAACAGATTCATAACTACAGAGAACAAACTAACAGTTGCCAGAGGAGAGGGTGGGCAAGATGGTTGAAGGGGAGTGGGAGGTAGAGCCTCCTGTTATGGATATATCCTTTGGCTACCACCCTACCTGTCAGCCACTCTCACCTGCTGAGGTGAAGTCAAGGTCACACAGTGCAGGTGGCCCTTTTCTCTACAAACAGGCAGAAGCTGACAACATCATCTCTTGAGTAAACAAGGAGAATCCACGTCACCAGTTTGTCTACAGAAATTGGCATCTGTTCCCTTTTCTTCCTGTCCCCCACTCCCATCCCTCGCCCCAAACTTAAAGGTCTTACAGAGGAGTTGAAGAACAATTATCCTTAATAGTTAAAAGACATACTGTCTACGTAGACTTTTAATTGCTCTTCCTGTGCTGCTCTGAGTAGTAACTTATTGTTATGAGACTACTATTTATACAAGATATTTTCCAAAATTTAAAGCCTTACCAAAATCTTAGGAAGCAGGCATTATCAACCCCATTTGCTGATGTGAAAACAGCTGTAGTAACTGAAAACCCAAAATCAAAATGATCCTGCATACCCTTAAGATAAAATATAATTCAACACATAACATGCTATCTTAAACCAAGAAATGACAATACTTAAGGATCCATAATTACAGGTTATATTCAGGGGTGAAAACATAACAAACAGTATTATCCTACTTTCCATCCTCCAGAAGTCTGAAGGATGCAAACTTCCCAAACAGGATAAAATCATATGTCACCAGTTGCACTTTCCTCTCTAAACTTGATAAAACTCCCCCAAATGCTACCACCCCTTTTAAATTTGGCAATTTTCAGGGTGCCTGGGTAGCTCAGTGAGTGAAGCGTCTGGCTCTTGATTTCAGCTCAGGTCACGGTTCGTGAGATCAAGCTCCAGGTGGGGACCCGTGCTTATAGTGTTTGGGATTCTCTCTCTCCTCTCTGCCACTTCACTCTCTCAAAATAAAAAAGAGTAATAATAAATTCGGCAATTTTCTTTGACGGTATGAATTCCTGGCCCAGAGAAAGAGATCTCAGTGGAGTAAAGAGAAAGGGGCATCTGCAAATCACTCAAAAGGTGGGATCTTCCTGTTTCTGAATTCTTTCTTGGTGCTGTGACTGGCACATACCACCACCAAGAGAAAAAAGTGGCAGCAGCACCAGAAAGTAATGATCTCTCATCAACAGATTTGCCCCTATTAAAAAAAAATTATGTTCATTTATACTGGTGTTTCATGGAGAAGAACCTCATTATTCCATGGCAGACATATTTTTTTATAAAGTCCCTCCTGTGCTAAGGGATTTTACCTGATAGAGTTTGATGCACTGTGTTCCTTACATACTTTTTCTCTGACTCCTTCTACCCCAAATTTCATCAGAGTTGATTGATTTGACTTGTACTTCACTGTTAGTCAATTTTATAGCATTACTGAAATATGGAAATTACAAAGTACTTTATTTTTTTCAACACTTTATTTTTGAGAGACAGAGCATGAGTGGGGGAGGGGCAGAGAGAGAGGGGAGACAGGATCTGAAGCAGGCTCTGTGCTGACAGCGTGAGCCCCATAGGGGGCTCAAACTCATGAACCATGAGATCATGACCTGAACTGAAGTCGGATGCTCAACTGACTGAGCCGCACAGGTGCCCTACAAAGTTCTTTTAATGTCTTCAATCTAAGGGGTGCGAGCAAAAGTGATTTTTGCAAATCTAAAGATGAAGGCACATTGAAAGCTAATATTTAACTTAAACAGCCATACAAAAGACAGTGGAGGAAAAACAGACTCTGGCAAACATGATCGCTTATACATTCTTAAAGTTGTAAGGAAAAGATACAGAATCACTGAACCACGAGAAATAAAGCTGTCACAAAGCCCATGTGCTTCACTTGGAAAATATGAGACCGTAACAGTGCAACTTACAAGTTCAGTAGTTATCCAAATTCGGAAGGAAGCAATAAACTCTCACTATGTGCAGATAACGTGATACTATATATAGAAAATGCTAAGGGCTCCACCAAAAACAACTATTAGAACTAGGAAACGAATTCAGTTAAGTTGCAGGTACACAAAGCACAGAAATATGTTGTGTTCTATACACTGATAATGAAGTAGCAGAAAGAGAAATTACGACAAGAATCACATTTACAACTGCATCAAAAAGAGTAAAATAGCTAGGAATAAACTGAAGCAAGGAGGTGAAAGACCTGTACTCTGAAGACTATAAGGCACTGATGGAAGACAGTGAAGAGGACACAAATGAAAAGATATTCCATGCTCACGGACGGGAAGAATTAGCATCATTAAAATGTCCATACTACCCGAAGCAATTTACAGATCCCTGTCAAAATACCAATAGTATTTTTCACAGAACTACGAAAGGCCTTAAATTTGTATGGAACCACAAAAGACTTCAAGTAGCTAAAGCAGTCTTGAAAAAGACCAAAAACATCAGAGGCATCACAATCCCAGATTTTAAGCTCTACTGCAAATCTACATAGTAAGCAAAACAGAATGGTATTGGCACAACAAGAAACACACAGATCAGTGGAACCAAACAGAGAGCCCAGAATTGTATCTATGCTTATGGGGTCAGTGTAGGATAAAGAAGACAAGAATATGCAATAAGGAAAAGACAGTCTGTTCGATAAATGATGTTGGGGAAACTGGACAGCTACATGCAAAAGAATGAAACTGGATGACTTTCTTAGGCCAAACACAAAAATAAACTCAAAATGGTTTAAAGACCCACACATCAGATCTGAAACTATAAAACTACTAAAAGAGGCAGTAATGTCTTAGACACTGGGCTTAGCAAAATTTTTTCTAGATCTGTCTCCTGAGGCAAGGAAAACCAAAGTAAAAATAAAATATGGGACTACACCAAAATAAAAAGCTTTTGCACAGAGAAAGAAACCGTCAACAAAATGAAAAGGCAACCTACTGAAATGGGAGAAGATATTTCCATATGATATATCTGATAAGGGGTTAATTTCCAAAAAATATAAAGAACTCCTACAACTCAACACCAAAACCCCCAAATAATCTGATTAAAGAATGGGCAGAGGACCTGAACATTTTTCCAAAGAGATATATAAATGGCCAACAGACACATGAAAAGATGCTCAACATCACTAACCATCAAGGAAATGCAAATCAGAACTACAATGAGATGTCTGTCACCTCACACCAGTCAGAATAGCTAGCTAGTATCACAAAGATGAGAAATAGTAAATGTTCAAGGTATGGAGAAAAAGGAACCCTTGTGGGGTACCTGGGGTGGCTTAGCTGGTTAAGCATCTGACTCTTGACTTTGGCTTAGGTCATGATCTCATGGTTGTGAGTTCAAGCCCCACACTAGGCTCTATGCTGATGGTACAGAATCTGCTTGGGATTCTGTCTCCCTCTCTCTTTGCCCCTACGCCACTTGTTCTCTAGTTCTCTCTCAAAATAAATAAAAATGAACTAAAAAAGTAACTCTTGTGCACTGTTGGTAGAAATGTAAATTGGTGGAGACGCTATGGAAAACAGTATGGAAGTTTGTCAAAAAATTAAAAATAGAAATACTATACACTACACTAATTCCTCTGCTGGGTATTTGCCACAAGAAAAGAGAAACACTAATCCCAAAAGATATATGCACCCCTATGTTTACCGCAGCATTTACAATAGCCAAGATATGGAAGCAACCCTAGTGTCCATTTATATATGAATCAGTAACACACACACACATGCACACACACAGAGGAATACTACTTAGCCATAAAAAAGAATGAAATCTCGCCATTTGTGACAACAATGGATAGACCCAGTGGGTATTTTGCTGAGATAAGTCAGATAGACAAATACCATATGGTTTCACTTATATGTGGAATCTAAAAAACAACAAAAAAAAGCAGAAATAGATTCATAAATACAGAGAACTGGTGGTTGAAAGGGTGTTGGTGAAATAGGTGAAAAGGATTGAGAGGTGAAAACTACCTAAGGGGGTGAAAATGACAGCACAGGGGATACAGTCAATATCGCAGTGACACTGTGGTAAGTCTGTATGGCAACACATGGTAACCACATTTACGGTGAGAACGGCAGAATGCACAGGACAGTCACATCAAGCACAGTGTGGTATGCCTGACACACACTGTATGTCAAGTTTATGACAATAAAAAAAATGACTAGGATGGTGGATGTAAATTCTAGTACCAACTTTTCATCTTAAAAAAATTCTCAACTTTACTATGCACTAATAAATGGCTAGATAAGAAAATAAATGTACTGTAAAGCAGTGGCTCCCTATTTGCAGCTTATCAGAGGCACCTGGGGTAGGATTCCCCGAGACCTGGAATAACTATGAAGCGCAGCCTTGAGAGCCTGATGTTTAACAAATGCTCCAGGTGATTCTAACGTACCCAGATACAGCCATTTAATAGCATGCAGAAAACCCAAACTATGTCGACCGAGGCGCACCTAGCTCCACCTTACATGGTTGCATCCAGTTGGTAACGGTTCCAACATGGTGTAGTCATGTGGTGACTGGCCGGGTAAGAAGGAGACACAGATTTTCCAGAGTGAGACTACATGCTTTTCAAACAAGACATATAATGGAGAGAACAGAGGTTTTTCCTGGACCATCTTCTTGGAAGGCATGTGCTGTGCTTGCTACTCATTCTGTGGAGTAATGTGTGTCAGGCAGGGCCACACCAGCGACACAGAACTGAGGAGGCATAGTAGTTCATTAAAAAGACAAGTCAGCGGGTGCCTGGGTGGCTCAGTCGGCTAAGTGTCCAACTTTGGCTCAGGCCATGATCTCATGGTTTGTGAGTTCAAGCCCTACATGGGGCTCTGTGCTGACACAGCTCAGAGCCTGGAGCCTGCTTTGGATTCTGTGTCTCCCTCTCTCTATAACCCCGCTCATGCTCTCTCTTTCTCTCTCTCTCTCAAATAAACATTAAAAAAAAAAAATAAAGACTAGTCAGAATATTTCCAGGGAGCAAAATTATGATACACATTGATAGTCACTGCAGTAAGCATTTTCATCTATTTTTACAGACCATATCTATGAATCCTGAGGGACTCTTCCCCCCTGGGATTCATATGAGGAAGAAGTCAGATACAGGTCACCTGCTCAGATACATGCCACACGACATCAAACATTCAGCACATGTCGTCCACCAACACTGAGCGGCTACTTGCTACAGTTGGCATGGAGGCCCTGAACAGACATGGCAGATGGTAACAGCGGGGTATGCACCTAGTGCTTCAGAGGTGAGCTGTGGAGGGCTGGCTATGGGCAGGACGGGAGCCATGAAGATTCCCCAGAACAAACGTCTATAAGGGCAGGGCTGATAGCAAGTGCCTCATGGCAACGTCCGAAGTCCTTAAATAGAAATCAGACATTTTCTATGGAGACTGCCAATCAGTAACAGAAGACCCCCTGAAAGATTCTAAACCAGATTATATAAGCGGTAGCGGGATTACTTTTACATTCTATGTGGAAAGAACACCTTTTCCCTACAGGACTTTAGAGTCCCAACTGTGAAAACACTGCCACTTCTTTGACATAGCCTGGGGCTCTTGTCTGCAGGCTGTGGCATGTCCATGCCGCTGTCTTGCGCAGGGCTGGCTCCTAGCACACGCTTGTGGAACTGAATATACGGAAATGAGTAAGCGGTAAGAATAACCAGCTAACTCATGAATTATTAATTTCACGTCAATTAGTAGATCATTCCTTTTCCCTTTTTTAAAAATATGTATTTTGAGAGAGGAAGAACACACAAGCAGGGGGAGCGGGAGAGAGACAGGAGAGGGAGAGAACCAAACAGGCTCTGTGCTGACAGCACAGACATGGGGCTCGAACTCAGGAACCATGAGATCGTGACCCAAGCCAAAAGCAAAAGTCAGATGCTTAACTGACTGAGCCACCCAGGTGCCCTTTATTTCCCTTTTGCTATGAAAAAAAGTTACTCTGAATTCTGGGTTTTGGAAAGTGAGTTTAGAAGTCATCTGTTCCAGGATACTTCCCTTTTCTTAACCAAAAATACTACATATCGATGATAAGCACAGACCATTAAATAATGAAAATATGCTTTGATTTCTAAAGACTTATCATTCGTACCAGAAATGTGAGCTTAGCTAACCATGGCTCATAATAACCTAAAGACTTCACTCTTACTTTAAATAATGTATAGAATGCATGTGCATGCACATACATGCTATTATGGACTGGATGTATGTGTCCCCCCAGTTCACACGCTGCAGCTCCGACCCCCAATGTGTCTGTATTTGGAGGAGAGGCTTTTTGAGGAAAGTAGGTTTAGATTAGGTTATGAAGGTGAGACACTCATGATAGTATTAGTGCCCTTATTATTATTTTTTTGTTTATTTATTCAGGGAGAGAGAGAGGGAGACAGAGACAGAGAGAGCATGAGCAGGGGAGGGGCAGAAAGAGAGGGAGAGAGAATTGAAAACAAGCTCCACATGGTCAGGATGGAGCTCCACGCAGGGCTCGACCCCATGAATCATGAGATCGTGACCTGAGCTGGAATCAAGAGTTGGGACGCTCAACTGACTGAGCCACCCAGGCGCCCCAGTGCCCTTATTAAAGAGGAAGAGACACCAGAGTTCTCTCTCTCTCTCCATACACATGTACCCAGGAAAGGCCAGGTGAGGAGAGAGAGAGAGAAGGCGGCCATCTGTAAGCCAGGTCAATGGCTCCCTACCAGAACCCAACCATACTGGCGCTGTGATCTTGTACTTCCAGCTTCCAGAGCTGTGAGAAATAAATGTCTATTGCTTAAGCCACCCAGTCTGTGGTACTTCACTTTGTTATAGCAGCCGAGCTGATTGATACAGGTGCTTAAACACAGGAAGGCAAAAGCTGCTGAGGATGTTGCCTAGGGAAAGAAGCTGCCCATCTCTTAAGAGGACTCAAAGTAAATACGTTTACCACATTCTGGGACAGTGTTTTGCAGACTTTTTTAGCCCAGTCACTCCCATAATTCATAAATATAAAAGTTTTACACCTCAATGTCACTTGAAATTAAGACCAAAATAAGTTTCTTGATGGGAAGGAAATGGAAACAGTGAGACAAAGAACCACCACAGAGTTTCCCCGTCATCCTCCCCTTCACTTCCTTAATGCTCGTGCAAAAACCTCATCTCAGCTTTCCTGGCTCAGAAACCCAATTTCATCAGCACTTTGAAGTAGAGCCATCCCCTGGGGCAGAATCACATCCCCAGGGCTCACCATCCTGACGTAGAACACCAGAGGGTCAAGTCATTAGTTCCCAGTAAGCAATGTAGACAGGACATGGGCCGGGGGGCTCGCACCGGCAGCGCCAGTGCACGCTGTTCTTGCTGGTAGACCTCCACGAGAAGCTCAACCCAAATTAGAAGGTTCCGGTGAACATGGACTCAGGACAAGGCGCGGGAGATGAATCAAATATCTACAGGCAGCAGGCTGAGCAAGGCTGATGCATCCGTTTCCACAGTGGGACGATCTTGCCAATACGGCCATACAAGGCTGGCCACACCTCCCTGCACCCTTCCCCGCAGCACCAACGTCCCTGCCAATCCACTGCAGGGCTCCAAGGTGTTGGCCACAGCTTCTCTCTCCTTTGGACACTGTGTGCATGGGCGCTGCCAGTTTTTGCCTCTGTGGCTTTTTTCCCCCCCCGTACTACTTTGGGCGACCAACTGTTTAGATGTTTTAATACACTTAATCAGGTTACGCAGAAATCCTGCTCGAATACAGCTGTGCTTATTACTTATGCTCACTTAATGTATCTTTGTGCCGCATCACAGGCTCATTTTAGAATGTAACTCTCAGAAGGAAATCTGACTTCTAAGCTCTTGGGGGATGACCTGCTGTGCCACTCATACACACGACAGTTTAGGTTTCTGTGTGTGTACACATGTAATTTTACCTACACATACGTTCACGTACCTCCATATGTATGCTTTTTGTGAGTTGTTAGAATTTAACCCTTTGCGTGACAAAGCCATCCCACACGCTTGTATTTTTTCCTTAGTTTTTAACTGAACTATAGAATAACGCAGTTTTGAACTAAAAGCATTTGACTTAACTAAGATGGTAAATATCTGACACTCCTGCTGGCTCCTGAGAAAGCATTCAAAATGTAAGCTACAAGAGACCTCCTTTTCCCCGGGGCCAACAACTTCTACTAGCAACAAATGCATTTCAAACAATGGAAATATTTATATCTAAGATATGTAAATTAAATGAGCAGCCTGACTTAAAAAAAGCACTTGAAAGCTCTTTTAGAAATGTCTATCTGATTTGATCATCCTATAAATGCAGAGTGGAAAGCTTGAGTTATGCTCCCTTGAGAAGATCAATAATGCTTAGTACAGAAAAGGCTTTCTATCCAGCTGCTGAAGGAAGAGCTGGCTATGGGTCAGAGGGGACTGTGGTCTTCCCCTTAGCTCTGGTCTCCAATAGACTCGTTGTCATCTTGTGCCACTGTGATGTATTCATTACTGATGGACAACTTGCGTGTATGAAACTGGCACGTTAGCTACGAGGGTGGAATTACATTTTCCCACAATATTTTATTCCCCCTCAAATGCTTTTGTGCCATAAAAGGCTTTTAAAACCATTTAGTCTGGGAAACTGAGATGACCTTCAGTATCATTTACCTCTTGGTAACACCTAGTAGAAATCTATAGGGACGCCATTCCCCAGGAGAATTAACAACAGACAACAATACTAAGTTTGTTTGCTTTCCAAGCAGCTCAAGCCCAGGGCTCCTTCATGAAACGGCACTAGCTTGTGACTGCTGAGCTGCTTCCCAATGGCAGTCCCACTGGGGAGGGCAAAGGACAGTCCCTCCTGGGTGGCTGAACTTCTTCTGCGGCTCTCACCCAACAGGTAGTGACGAATGTACTTAGGTACCGGGGAAGTGTGAGTTCGTTTCACACCAGAACATAGTTCATTCCTAGCAGAGGTCACTGCGACGAACAGAGAGCTCCCCTTTCTTAAAAAATAAACATACATATTAAATGACTGAAATCTCACCCAGAGATTTTAAAAGGAGGCACATGAAAGAAAGCCCCCATTATTGTGGCGGTCTCCCTGGAGTTGAACTTCTAGAGAAGTTACTCTGATAACTCTACCACTCAGCGACCAGACTGGGTCCCTTTCCATTCTCTCTCGTAGAAAAACGGGGTCTTCTTAACCCAGCCTTTTACCTGGTCTTCGTTCTTTGTAGGGAAAAAAAAAATCACCAGGTCCCTCCTTCTCATTCCTCCATCCTTTATTACAGCCAAGTTTCTAGCTTTGGTACGGGTATTGCTATTCTGTTCACTCTGACCTGCCTTGTAGGCTCCAGGATTCTATGACCTTTACTCAATCCAAACATGGACTGAACACCTTTGTTGTGCAGGGTGCTTGTTTTCCGGCTTGGGTTAACAGAAACCAGTGTGGAAAGATTTTTTACCAAGTAAATATAAATTGTGATACTAAGAAATTTAAAGCATTTGTTTTGATCCCTTCATCTAGAACTCTGTTGACCCCTCAATCACTAGGAAGATGTGGGTTCTAAAACAATGAAGAAACATATATAAAAAAGAGGTTAGCATTATAAAAAGGGAAACAATCCACTAGGAGACCACTAGGAAGGAACTTAAATATTTAAACCTACTGCAAATATTTGTATATTGCTATTTTAAGACATTTGAGAGGTAGATGATCTGGATCGATTTCTTTTTTTTTTTTTGAGGTTATTTTAATTTCTTCTACTATGACCTGGATTTTCCTCTTAATCTGTGCAGATTAATCTGTTTTTAAGTGGTTTACTTCCTTACCTAACCACAGTCCTTTGAACTTTAGTTCAAGTATATTAAAAAAAATTATCTTGGTAGTTACTGGCTCATCTTTTACGTACTGTCATTTTGGGTATTGTTTTAGGTATTGTTATACGTGCCTCTGATTTTGGAATATTTGTTACAACATCTGCAGTGGCTACTAACACCATTTCTTAGAATCAGATGCTTCTTTTAGATTCCCATTTCATTTACTGCGGTCAGCTCAGAGTTTATGGATTGGGGGTTGGGAGGCGGGAAGGGAGAGACACTGGGCAAGAAGCCAAATCTCTAGCACTACCACTCAGACTTCAGATACTTAGGACATTTCGTACCTACTTGTTTTGTAATATTGCTGGTATTCATGAAGCACAGGCCTTTAAGTTAAAGGGGGGGAAAAAAAAGGAAACCAGACGTGACAGCCCCCAACTCTCACATCACTGGACAACTGTCTCACCTGGTTGGTAGAAGTCCGGCGACAGCTCCCTGGCCACAGCTCTTGCGATGTCACACTCCTGGCGGGCAGCCTGAGCTGCCTGGTCGGCGGCGTCAGCTTTCGCTCGTGCGTGTGCGGTCCTACACGGAGCACAAAGGGCGAGTCAGCAAGGGCGGCACCTTGTTAATCGCACATGGACACACAAGCTGGCTGCGGTCTGGGGAAGAAAAACGCTGTGATCGTGGCCACATGCCTCCGACTGCAAGTTTTATGGTCATATTGTTGTGAGAGATCAATGAAGATGACATGGATGAAACCATCCATATATTTTGCCTCGATCCTCCTTTCAAGGAAAACGAAAAGGGTGAGCAACTTCTGGGCAGCCTGATGCAATGCCTGGTTTTCAAAACTTACTGGATCAAATTCTTGTGCTGACTGATCAGATCTCCCCTGCCCCAAACCATGGAGAGTAGAGCTAGAGCTTATAAATACACAGTGTTCATGAATTTAATTTCCTATGGTAGAATCCAAATAAGAATTTGATCGACAAGGGTCTGCCCAGGAGCATGCTGGAAAAGTAATTCCAGAAAACAAGTATTTAAACCTCTTTATTTGTGGCACTGATTACCGTGGTATAAATACTCCCTCCCTGACCAACTGAAGTGACATGATGTCACTGGATGTGTAGCTGCAGAGACACGCAGGCAGTGGGCTCTCACCAGCCTGTAGAAGCAGAGCATTGGACGTGCTCTTAAGAATGTGGCAAACTGAGGGCTGATGGGGGTGGGGGAGAGGGGGAGGAGAAGGGAGGTGATGGGCATGGAGGAGGGCACTTGTGGGGATGAGCACTGGGTGTTATATGGAAACCAACTTGACAATAAACTATTTAAAAATGTCATAATAAATGGTACTTAAAGCTTTTTAAAACTTTTAATTGTTTTTGACATACAGAAATACAATTAACTTACGAATACTGGCCTTCTGATTTAAGCTTACTTTTATTTCTATTATATTTAAAGATTACACGTGACTTTCCTTATAGTTAATCATGCTGTCTGCGAATAAAGACATTTCTACTCTTAAAAAAAAAAAAAAGAATGTACTCAGGAGGTCCTTAGAAGGCCAAGTATGTGTTTTTGTGTGAAACAAGGAGATAGAGTTGGGGAGGAAGAAACAGATGTCTTTCAATCTACCTGCCCCTTGGCCCATCCTCACTCACGAAACCTCTTCTGTTTCCAGAGGACTAGGGTGAGGGAGCAGGCAGCCGGGTAGAGAAGAGGCAAGACAGGACTGATGTCCACCCGCCCAAGAAGAGAGGACTTAAGGACAAGATGGGGAACTCTGGGCCATCTCCTTCCAAAGGAGACCCTGTCCACTTAGTATTTAGATGATAATCATGGGCATCTATTTCTTAGAATTCTGTTAGCCTTCCATCCCATTTTACGAGCAGCAGGCAGGGCCGTAGATAACCAGGAGTAAAAAGCACACTGAACATCTGAAAGAGTTGCCTGCACTCATTTCAGAAACAGCAGGAGAGGAAAAGTTGGGAAACAGCATGGGGCCCCAGCAGTTCTTAGCGGGGGGGTGGGGGGGGGAACGCAGCTGCGGCAGGCCAGGGGGAGTAGCTGTGGGCAGGACGCGGGGAAGATGGGGTCTGACCTGAGACGGGGGGCGGGGGCTCACTGGCAGGAGGTCCCGTTCTCAAATTCTCCGACTACCTCCTCTCATTCTGTGTCCTCGGGGACCCCTCACTCCCCCACCCCCCCTTTCCTAGGACCTAGCGAAGCTTGGAGGCTGGATGTACTAGGATGTAAGCTTCCCAGTCTGGGATTTTACATTTCTGGTTCTCTGCTAGATTCTCCATGTGCACAACACTGCCTGGCGCACTGTCTTTACTGGGGGCTCATTTTATGAATAAAGGTTTGAATGACGCTTCCTTAGGAACAGCTGGGTAGTCGCTCAACCATAAATGGATTGACACAACTATACAGCCAGTAAGATGAGCTGTTGCCAAGGCTTCAGGGCAAAAGTGGGGGAGGGAACGGAGAGGAGGAGCACAGGAGAAAGTGAGGGAAATGAAACTGCTCTGCATGACACGTGGCATCATGCAGGTGTCAAAACCCACTAAACAGTACCGAAGAGCGAGCGCTAATGGCAACTATGGACTTTTGATAATGCTAATATATCAATACTGGCTCAACTGTACCGCATGCGCCCTCTACCACAAGATGCTAATAACGGGAAACCGTGTGCGTGTGGGGAGAGGAGGTATATACACACGGGAACCAACTCCATGCTTTCTGCTCAATTTTTCTGTGAATTTAAAACAGCTCTAAAAAATAAAATTTATTAATTAAAAATGAATGGACCAACTTCCAGTCATCAAAATTGTTATTTCTGAATCACAGAGGACGTTTTAGATTATAAGGAATCATGAAATGCAAACAAAATCAACACTTAGTCCCCGTGCTGCATCTGAGAATCAGTGGAGACCCTGTGTTATGTTCTTTCAGTTTCTCAGAATCTCCAGCCTTTCTTCCCAGAATTATTTTCCATTTTATCTGCTATTCTTAGATAGAGCCTAATTATGTCTAGGCATCATAATTAATGAAGCCATAAGAGTACAGTTATGCTGCCTTAAAATCTGCTAACCCTTCAATGATAAATCTGTAAAACTCAGTACCAACAGTTTATTCTGATACTATCACAACGCACCACCACATACTCAAATAAAATGGTACCATTTCTCCGCACCAATTGTTACAATATGCTGAGCTGGAGAACAGATAGATACAGCTTAACCTTTCTACAAATGTATTTTGGAAGTACAGGGTCAATAAGGCTGTGACTCTTTACTTTTTTACTCGCTGTCTCCTGTAAGCCCAAACAGGGAGGGAGCCTTTCCATCTAGTGCGCCTTCCCTGCGTCAAGGCTCCAGCACAGCCGGCAAGATGAGTCAATACCACATTCAAACCCTAAACGAGAGGCCTGCACGGGTGCCTTTGGCCGCCCTGGACCCGAAGACAGGAAGTAGAAGAGAACAGGAACCCATCTGAGCTTGCTGTCACCACCAGCTTGGGATGGCCGGGCCACTGACAGGTCTAGATATTAGCCCCAGGAAAAATCTGGGCTTAACGCTGGCTCATGTTAGTGAATTCATGTGTTCAAATCCCAGGCTCAGTTCCAGAGCCACACACAAACCCTTTATTCAGCCAAGTGGTAAGACATGCCATTGTTCCTGGTTTGGGGGTTGGGGAGGTTCAGGCTAGTCAGTCTGGGGAGGTCAGCTGAAACTACGCAAAGCGTATGCCCTGGGCTGTAGCTGGTCACATGCAAAGCATACACACACAAAGGGAGCATGAATGCCCTGTGAGTCTTTCACATATTCGAACACTGCTGGTATCTCTAAGTGGTCAGACCCTCATGAATCTCCAAATGCCATGATCACATACACTTGCTCCCATAAAATGCAGTGAAAAGTAAGTAAAAAGTAACTTCTTTCAGTTAGGCATCTGCTGTCGACTTTCTGTTAGGGCCATGATTTTACAAACAGACCCAAGTTTTAGCTTGTGGAGAGTTACTATGTAGGGGCGAAGAGGCACAGAGCCCTGAGTGGCTGGCTAAGCTGGGTGACGTCCCCCTGGACATAAGCCCTGCAAAGGCCATGTGTGAAGAACCAAAACAGTAAGTGCGCAATTTCTGGATATGAGGCATCCCCTGTACACAGGTACTTAATTTCAACCTATTTTTCCAATCAATATTTGATGATGAATATCTGAGTTTCTTTCTTCAATAAGTGAGATAGTTTTTCACGAACTCTCCAGTCACCTTGCTCAGAACAATACAGTCTGGCTTTCCTGAATTTTCTTAAACCTAGTAATGCTTTTACCAAAAAGAAAAAGGTCTATGAACAGTATATTAAACACGCCTGGCATGTACTTACTCCTGCTAAGGTAACATGCTGGCCCCTTAGATGTCTGTCTCAACTTTTAACTTCAATCTTTTATTCATCCATTTGCTGACACAGCTGATGAAGATTTTAACTTCGAATGGACAAACTGTATACCACATTTATAAATTCTGTTCTTTCTGCTTGTTTATACATTCTCTCCCCAACAATAAACTGCTTTTTTAAAAAAATGTGGATCTTGAGGTCTCTTAAAATTTGGTATATTAAATCAAAGTCAGCTTACTGATAGGTTTCAAAATTTGGTGGCAGAGCCTATGATCTACTTGGCTCAGGGGCCATGTATGTGACTTGCTTTGATGTCCAAACGTTTAAGGAAGATTATTAGCAAAACGTTAGAATGAGAGCAGCTGTGCATAAGAATCCAAATCTCAGGGGATGGCAACCCCATTCTTCCAGGTCCTGAAGACTGAACCCTGGGAGCCACCCCTGAGGCCTCCCCTCCGGTCACATGCCACAGCCACGTTGGCAAACCAGCCGGCACTGCTCCCAAACACATCCTCAGTCCTGCCGGTTCTTGCTCTCACTGCTGCGCCTGCCCTGGTCACAGCCGCCGCCTCCCACCGGGGCTACCGCGGGGGCAGAGCAGCCCCTGCTTCTGTCTTCACCGCTGACCGTCCTACGTCCCTTCGGGTTCTCTTGGAAATGCCTGACGAGAGCTGAAATTCCTTCCTGGGTTAAGGCATCATGGTAAGAACAGGCAACAAACACGACCTGTTAGCCTTCCTTTTGGACTGTGACCTTGTTCATTTATGAGAGACCCGGATTTGTGAAAGCCAATTATCTTGGGCATAAAGCTGTAGCCCTTTTAAAGAAGAAATCAGTCTGTTAGGCAAGAAATACTCTCAACAGGAACGAGAGTGAGGTGGCTGCACAGACCTCGGCTTAAAAACAGAGGCATGACTTCTTGAGTTCCTACACCCGGAAGAAACTGTTCTTTCAATCTTGATTTGGTTCCCTGATAAGACCAGCCTGGCAAGGCTCAGCGTATACTCCCCTCCTGCTAACGTACAGGCAGGCCCCTTACATGTCTGTCTCAACTTCTTTTTTTTAATTTTTAAAATATTTATCTCTGAGAGACAGAGAGTGAGAGAGAGACAGAGAGCTCGAACTCAAAAACCAGGAGATCATGACTTGAGCCGAAGTCGGAAGCTCAACCGCCTGAGCCACCCTGTCAACTTCTTCTTCTTTTTTAATGCTTATTTATTTTTTTAAAAGAGAGACAGAGCATGAGTGGGGCAGAGAGAGAGAGGGAGACACAGAATCCGAAGCAGGCTCCAGGCTCTGAGCCGTCAGCACAGAGACTGACGTGAACCATGAGATTATGACCTGAGCCGAAGTCCAATGCTCAACCGACTGAGCCTCCCAGGCACCCCTGTCTCGACTTCTAACTTCCAATCTTCTATGTATCTGCTGACTGACACGGCTGATGAAGACTTTAATCTAGAAAATGATGACATCTTAGAGGATTCTGTTTAATCTCAATTTTCAGGAAATTTGGTTTGGGAATACTGCTTGTTATGGGTCCAGTGTTTACCACTTCATGAGTTCTTGAATATTACTTTCCTCCCTCGGTTGCTTTCTTCTTTTTTGTTTTTTGGGGGTTTTTTTTGTTTGTTTTTTAAAGATAGGACCTGGACTAGCAACTTCAAGATAGAATTCTGGTTAAAAACAAGTTATATCATTCACAAAGAGAGGTCTCTCTCACTGGGGCAGGGGTTCCTCTTCCTTTCCTGAAAGTGATAGCAAGTTATTTAGACATAAAATGTAAACAAAGGAGCGTGATATTCCCATCGAACTCTGGTATTTGATCTTTCAAGGGCCCAAACTTTCTCAGAGGTGTGATAACACCGGCTTTGAAAGCATTACTAGCCAGAGACTATGCTGAAGCCAGTCTGGGCCACAGACGATTCCTGTCCCAGAGATCAAAAGTCAAACTGCACTATGTTAGCGATCACAGAAATCCCTTCACAGAATCATAGTTCATATCATACCCTTGGCTTTTTATCAAAGGGAGGGAGGAAGAACCAAGGTCCATAGGAAAAATGTTTACATACCTTTTGTAAAACGCTGTCCATTATGTGTGACACTGTTATGTCTATACAGATCTTGGTGACACATTCCTCTTAAAGCTTAGTGCCAGGAAAAAAAAAAAAACGCTCTCTGATGATAAATTTGTGTGCTTCCTTGATGAGAACTACATCATCTATCATTTCTCTTTTCGTTAACGCTACTAGGAATCTTGCTGTAATACTATCTTCAATCTATGTGTATGGTTACCTTCTCTAGCTACATGGCTTTAACATTCCCCAATGTTAGGAACGCTAGTATGGATATGCATCATAATGCTCTGCAAATCCTTTTTTGGAAACTGGCAGGGTATTGGGGGAAAAATCACCAGATCAATAAGCTCTTGTTATACAAAGTTTTCTGAACTCTAACGCCTCACCATGTGTTAAAGCTCAGGAACACATGTCACAACTTAGGGACTGGCAAAACCTATTCAACTTCCTTTATAGGATTTTTTCTACATTCAGAACACGTTCAAGCTTGAAAAATAAGTCTTCATTCTTATGTACATTATAAATTTTATTCTATAACATTTTATCAAACTTAATATGCTTCAAGGCTATATTCTCTGGATAGGCCATGTCAAAAGCACATTTATATCCTCAGCGGGAAGAGGCCAAATAATGCACTATCTTCACAATATCTTTATACAATTTATTTAAAAGTTACTTCCCTATGTATTTTATGCACTGAGAAAAATCTGATGTAAAAAAATCATTTAAGTATTCTTCAAGTAATTTTTAGAAAAAGTCTTTTTTAATGAGGGTCATCCTGAAGTTTAAAAATGTTAGCACTAAATAAGATTACAACTACTCTTTAAAACATAATCACCTGTAACTCACTGAGTGGGAGAAAATACTTGCTAATCATTTATCTGATAATGGTTAATACTCAGAATATGTAAGAACTCCTTCAACTCAGTAACAAAAAAAATCAACTAAAAAAAGGGCAAGGGACTTGAATAGACCTTTCTGCAAAGAAGATATGCAAATAGCCAATGAGCATGGGAAGAGGCTCACCTTTGGTAGTCATAATAGAAATGCATGTGAAAATCACAAAGAGATATTACCTCACGCTCATTAGGATGGTTACTATATTTAAAAAAAAGCAACAAGTGCTGGTGAGGATGTGAAGAAATTGGAAACCTTGTGTACTGCTGGAGGGAGTGTAAGATGGCGCAACTGCTACAGAGAACAGTAGGGAGGATCCTCAAAAAATTAAAAAGAGATTAATCAAAATTACCATATGATCCACCAACTCTACTTCTCGGTGTGTGGCCAGAAGGGAAAGCAGGGTCTCAAAGAGATATCTGTACCCCTGTGTTCTCAGCAGCATTATTCATCCACAATGGCCAAATGGTGGAAACAACCCAAGTGTCCATCAATGAATGAATTGATAAAGAAAACATGGAGTATACATACACAGAATATTATTCAACATTAAAAAGGAAGGGAATTCTGACACATGCTATAAAGCACGTTGAGGACATTATGCTAAGTGAAGAAAGCCAGTCATAAAAGGATACACATCCAATGATTTCACTCATATGAGGTCCCTAGATAAGTCAAGTTCATAGAGACATAAAGAAGGGTGGCTGCCAGGGTGTAAAGCAAGGGGAACAGGGAGCTATCATTCACCGGGTATAGGTTTTAGTTTTGCAAGATAAAAAAGTTCTCAAGATTGGTTGCACAACAGTGTGAATGTACTAAACACTACTCAGCTGCATACTTAAAATGGTTAGGATGGTAGATTTCTTGTTGTGTATATTTTACAGTTAAAAATTTAAAAAAATCACCTGATATACAAGTGTTTATGGAAAATCCTAGGTGTTCTGAGGAAGTGAGGAGAAAAGACCAAAGGTTAGGCTCTAAGATGAGAACCTCCTGCACTAGTCCAAGCCAGGGCATGCTAAGTATCTAGTGAGGGCAAGAGCTGGAAGGAATAATCCATGGACATTTTAAGGAAAGGATTATCAGAACTCTGAAGCATGAGGGCAGCTTCTGTGTTAAGCCAGCTCTTAACAAAAATCCTGGGACAGAGGCTGTCTCAATGAATGTTGGTGGAATGGATAAATGGGTAAGGAGAGAAACATAGAAGATAACCCCAAGACACTGTATCTACCTCGGTACCCAGATGAATGGCTTACTACAGATAGAAATGGTGCAGGTGGTAAGGGGAGAAAGTTGGAAGGTGATGACAAATTCAGTTTTAGATGAGCAGGATTTTACATGACACAGGCATTTCTAGTTGGAAATACTGGGCTGTGATGCAGAGTCTAGATCAAGGTTACAAACAGGAGGATGGGCACTGTGATCACAGAAGACGAATTCGTGAAAGATGGATGAGGGTAAGTCCATCAAATAAATGAGTCACAAAAGGCCACGAACTGAGGAAGGAGACAAAATTGTCCTAGAGACTTGGAGAAGGAAATAAGTAAACTGGGAGGTGCTATCAGGCGGGTAGAAGGTGAACTTACAATAGGACCATCCGAAGCTCTTATTCTTGGGGCGCCTGGGTGGCTCAGCCAGTTAAGTGTCTGACTTGATTTTGGCTCATAAGATATAGACCCAAGTCAGGCCTTGTGCTGGGCATGGAACCTGCTTAAGATTCTTTCTCTCACTGTCTCTCTCCCTCCCTCCCTCTGCTGCTCTCCTGCTGACACATTCTCTCTCTTTCTCTCCCCCAAACAAGCAAAGTTCTTGTTTTTAGATAAATCTTGTGCTCCTCTTAGGAGCTAAGTGGGCCAGATCTGAATGTGTGTCTTCTCTGGGGCAGAGGGGCTGATTGGCTGATTTATGCACAGTCTCTGAAACAAGCACATTTGGAATCTGAGGAAGGGTTGATGGTGATCTGGAGAAAGGGGAGGGCAGAGAGGAGGCTGCTGAATTTGATAAGCGTCTGTGAGCAGCCCCACTGCAGAGGCCAGATGGATGGGGGGCTGGTGAGGAAATGGGCAGAGGAAGTGGAGGAAGCAGGTGTGGGCCACATGTTTGAGACCTTTGACCCAGAAAGGAAGGAGGAAATGTGGACAGTAACCAGAAGGATTAGCTGGACCAAGAGGAAAAACCTTTTACTCTTAAGAAAATGAAAACTGATCTTATCACGAGGTGAGAAGAAAGATGCCAAGACAACAGGGAAAAATGAAGAAGCTTTGAGATGTGACAATTGTTGGAGACCGGTCCTGGATGAGGCAAAAGAAATAGGAAAAATCATAAGAACACTGATGGGTCCATCCAATGTTTTAAGGTTATCTGAAAGATCCTTTGAAAGCTTGCCAGAGACTGAGAATGCTGTGGGCTTTGGAACTAGGCAGACTTGGGTTCCAACTCCAGTTTATCACATACTGTGTTCCTTCAGCCTCAATTTCCTTACCTATAAAATGGGGAAGGATATTACCTTGTAGAGTTGTTCCAGATCACAATTGATTGATATAAAGTACCTAGTCCTAACTTGGGATATGGAGTCAATGAATGGCCATTATGAGTCTTCTGCTAAAATTTAGGGCCAGTGGGAAGAATCTAGGGAGCTAAAAAGATGGAAGATTTGGAATCAAAACTGTACAGAAAGTTCTAGGGAATGGAAACAAGGGGTACTGGAAGAGCTGAGCAGGACCAGGAGGACCTGACTTTAGGTCTCCATGATTCCACCACATCTTCCTCTTGCAGGGCTCTCCCTTCTGGGGGAAGCATGGGAAGTAAAAGTGGCCTTGGGGCAGGGTGGAGTCGTCGAGGAGGATGGGGACAGAACCTTAGGTAGGGAGACGGGGCACACAGCCAACAGTGGACTGGGACGAGGGGAAACAGCAAGGATTAAGCTAGGATCAAGTGACAAATGTAAAGGCGATTTGGTAATTGTGAAGTCCTATCAATGCAGACTATTATTATAGTTTTAGGTGCTTTTTGACTGATCAAAGTACGGTTTCTGTCTTTCCTATGACAAATGCATAGAAACTGCCTTATTCTGAGATTAAATCTGATGTACTACTAAAGGGCATACTTCTAGTTCAAATTATCAACCAGGAGGCTCTTGGTAACAAAAGATGGGTCAAAGTATTTGAAAATGGATGCACGTTCAATAAAATGACACTGGATACAATCATGATTACGTTTTCTATTTAGCACTGTAAAAGAAACATCTGGATATGTCTGGTAAGAACTCTGCAACCTTTGGAACAGAGAAGACCTGGGTAATAACAACTGGCATGTCAGGGCCGCCTGGGTGGCTCAGATAGGTGGGCATCCAACTCTTGTTCTTGGCTCAAGTCATGATCTCATGGTTGGTTGGTTCAAGCCCCACACTGGGCTCTGTGCTGGCAGCATCGAGCCTGCCTGGGATTCTCTCTCTCTCTCTCTCTCTCTCTCCACCCCCCCTCCCTCTCCCTCTCTCCCTCTCTCTACCCCCCGCCCTCCTTCCCCTGCTTGCGTGTGCTTTCTCTCTTTCAAAAATAAATTACTAATAAAAAAGAACTGGCATGTCAGTGTTGTTTATATTTCTCCATCAGCGTTGTTCTACTTATCTTTTATGAGGGGTCCATTACGGGTACAAATTAGAGCACGGTATGACTAAGTATTAGAGCAACTAACCAGCGGTCAAAACACATGATGGCAGCCAGTGGTGTTCAGCTAAGTGACAGGCTGACGGAGTGGCTGGCTCACAGGTGGACCTAATCTCCACCATACTGCTGCCAGTGCCCATTATATATACACCGTGGTGCTCAAGCCATTCCATTTGATAAATATCTCCACATTAAGGAAAATTAAGAAAACAGCATTCACTCATAAAAAAATCACATCAACTCCTTAGAACTCCTCCTTGAACTAACTCATAGTTGAAACACATTTTCTTAGGTAATAAAGTATCCATTTTCTACCTCATATGACCTAAAATGGCCCTCCTAATATCCCGAATCTACTGGTTTCCACTTCACTTTGTTCTATTTAGATATGCTTCGACAGTGAACAAAAAGGGATCTATTTCTCTGTTGAACAGAGGATGCGGAGCAGCACGAGTCAGAGCTGGCTTAGGGCTGGCCGTGCGCGACCATTCTGTATCCTGAGGTCTGTCATGCTAAATATGTGCACCTGGAAGCTCTAGAGTTTTGATCAGGATGCTGAAACAGTAGGGGTAAACAGTGGACCCGTGACCAGTACAGGGGTGAGGGGCACCAACTCCCCGTGTGGTCAAACATCCATGGGCAACTTTTGACCTTCCCCAAACTTAACTACTCACGGCCTACTGCTGAGCCTACTTTACTGATCACATATACAGTCCATTAACACATATTTTTAAAATATGTGTTCATATTCTTACAATCAAGGAAGCCTGAGAAAAGAAAATGGTATGAAGAACATAGTAAGAGAATATATATTTACAGTGCTGCACTGTACCAAAAAAAAAAAAAAAAATCCATGTTAAGTTCAAGGGTCAGCTGTAGTTATTCTCTCCGCAAAGTAGCTTTAGTCATTTCGTGTTTCCTTGTAGAACCGTAGTTCAGGCAGTCCGTTTATTTCACGAGTGGTTTGTGATGAAGAATCATTCAACAGTTCGACCAAGAATCCTGGACTATGTTTCTTTTAAATCTTCAGCCTTTTGCTGCAACAGATACTGGGGACAATAATATAAAAAGCATATGGGATTTGCTTCTGGTTTTGAGAAGTGACTCTTGAAAGTTCTGCTTTACCAGACAGATGAAATCACACACTTAGAACTGGAAGGGCCTCTGAGACCCTGCATGATCCCCAGTGGGAAAGGACAGAACCCAAGTCTTCTAAACTTTAGGGCCACGTGGGGGTGACTATGTCGTGAAATGATTTCTGTATTACTATCCTCTAGATTTTGCTTTAGCAAACACTGTGATTTAATTTTATTTTCTGGTTATAAACTTCTTTCTGCTATAAAAACTCATTCATCTCCATTGTTCTTATATTCATGCCTTTCTCCATTCTCCTTATTTCTCTATCCAATGCTTTAAAATTAATAGATTTATGGCTCCCATTGAAAAATGCAAAAAAAGCTTTCTTCTTTAAATATTTTTAAAAAATCAGTCTTGGCTGACTTTCAAATGAAAATAACACCGCATAGAAAACATCTCACTATAGACTATGGGAAAGATTCGGTTTACATCAAGGGTATTCTTTAGCAGGAACATTTTTAGGTGGTGTTAAAAATACTACAGATTCATCCAACTCATAGTTGCCTTTCCCCATATCACCAAATTAGTAATTAACGCCTCCGACTTTAAAAGGAGATATCAGAAGATCATCCAGTTCTTCCGGAATTCTTAAAAAGTTTTCTTCCTTCCTCATGAGACTCTCAAAAAACTTCTGTTGTAACTTTACCTGCATTCAGTATTTGCTGTGTTAACTGAGAACAGCAATGTTTCATCGCAGTATTCAGTAGATAAAGTAATGGCTTACCCTGTGACACAGAACAATGAAGAATGGAAATACAAGACAGGTGCATAAACCAGGGTAACTGGTTTTCTGTGCTGCACCTTTCAATATAAGTAACAATACAATCTGGCGGGGAGAGACAGTCTTGAAGATGAAGATGTGTATATTGAGATTAAAATTTGTATTTCATTAGAGATGGTGGTAGAAACACAAGGCAGTCTTCAAAGAAAGTAAAAAGAAAAAAAAAAACCCTCATGTTATATTCTGGCTCAAGTGATGGTAATCTTTCCTTCTGGTCCTGAGAGGCTGTGAGCGATCTGCCTCAATACGACATCTTCACGATGCTTATACTACTTGGAATAGTCTTGACCAGCAGCCTGTTGTCTGCCTGGGTTTCTACTCCAGGCACATTTTGATGAACTTTTAACCTTCATTTTTCTTCTCGGTGGAATTAATTGACAGAGGGGCCTGGGATGCCGTGTCCGTCAGCGGGACGGACGGGCCCCTGCCGCAGGCCCTGGGGAATGCAGGGGCTGGGGGCTGTCTTCCGGGGCTCCATTCCTTAGGAGACAGATGCTTTAACCCAAATGGAGCTACTCCTCACCAGTCTGAGATTCGATCAAGTCTAAAGAATCTCAGGAAGAATTCCAGGCATAGAAGGAATACTGCACATCCCAAGAACAGGGGGGAATTTAGGATGTGATCTGCATTAAAGTGAGGATTTCCTTTGAGGCCCCAAATTAAAAATCTACTAATTGCTATCTTATGACTCGGGGAAAG
Organism: Hyaena hyaena; assembly: GCF_003009895.1. NCBI lineage: Eukaryota > Metazoa > Chordata > Mammalia > Carnivora > Hyaenidae > Hyaena > Hyaena hyaena. The sequence continues at coordinate 195,530 of NW_024081705.1, forward strand.
TCAGACTGAACTCTGGAGGGACAGGAAGAATTACCTGCCTAACTCCAAAGCCTACTCTCCGCCAGGCAAAGCTCCAGAGTCTTCCCTGCTTTCTGACAGATGCGTTAGAGGTCTGCAGGGTTACTTCGGAGCACTGGGCTATACTTTCCAAGCTGGATTTCCTCATCGTGCTAACTTTGTAGCCACAGCAGGAGCACTGGAAATAGTGTTTCCTTCCTTTTCAATATCATCACGGTGTCTACTGAAATGACAACAGTCATGGGGACAATAGATGTGCTCTTGCCTTAGGGCTGCGCTGCCCAGTTTGAAGTAGGAAAGCCAAGAATCCCCTTGCGCTTAAGGCAGAGAACCCTGTAGCATGAGAGGCTTTGGAGGATTCCGGTAGAAACCTGTAAAATGTATTTATAATTTTGGACCCAAATAATGTCACAATGGGCACAATGGAGTATTATACTTCACACTCTTCATTTTGTTCTAGAATGAAAGGGGCACCAGAAAGTCCTTTATAGCCTCATACACAGCCCCTTTGGGTCCGTCGGTTACCCTGAAAACAAGAAGCACATCAAAGAAGGGAGACACCTATGAGAGTCAGTCATGACGCATAACCACACACCCATCCCCTCGAAGAGACCTCATTCTAGAGTACGTGTGGCCTCCACTGCCCTGGAGACACAGCTTCTTCCAGGAAGGAATCAGAATTCTCTGAAAAACAGCATTTGTTCCCAGAGTAAGAAGAGGCTCTTTCCACCCAAGACAAGGAGGCAGCAGACAGAAGACCAAGGCGGGGGGCAGCATGCAGCTGGAATCTACGCTCTCAGGAGCCCTTATCAACGCGAACAATGTCCCGCTGTTTCTCATCTTCCGACTGATGCTTCTCCAGGTCTCCGATCTTGAGTTTGGCTCCCTGAGATAATCACCCCTGTCTGGTCTCTCCTGACAGCTTTCCATGGCGATGCAATCCTCATTTCATGAGCAACTCCTAGTGTCTTCTACCTCAAACACAATCTCCATGTACTTAATTATTACAAATGTCTAGAAATACTTTTAAATTATCTGCTACTCCAGGCGCACACAGTTCTACTTCATTCTAAATACCATGCTCACGTTCCTTTGCCTGCTTAACTACATTTACATTGTACACATAACCATCCTGCTCTGACCCCAATGCAATTCCAGCAATGCTGGTGGTGAAATTAAAGCTGCTCTTCCCTTAAATTTCTCTTGGGCAGATGATCACTGTTGGCAACAGTCAGCTGTAAATATGAAATCTCTCTGCAATGTTTTTCTGAGACGTCACAGCAATAGCAGAAGCTCAAACAACTGATCTTGCATGGCAGAGTGAACTGAAAAAGGTTCTGATGCTGCTCTGAGAAGGAGGCCTCTGTCACATCCTGAGATCTGAGACACTATATACTTATCAGCTGTCAATTTAAATGCTATAAGCCCACGAATCTCTTCTATCATTAAAAATTTCTGACTTAGTACTAAGTGTTTGCATGGTAGGTTTAATCAGACAGTGAGTTTTAGGAGAGGAATACACAGATATATATAAATACATAATGTACACACATCTTAATATGTGGATGTTATATTTAATTGAAATCTATCTCTGTACCAACAAATATTAACCACTATTACGAGTGTCTGAAAGTTTTTTTCTTTTCTTCTCATCTGGGGTAAGTATCTCACTGTACTTACAGTCCTCTAATAAAATGCTTTTTGGTTATATTGAATCCCAGGGAACATGACAGAGTTGGATGTAAGGAAAACTAAAAACTAACCAAATAAATAATTTTAGGAATAAATCATTCAACCAAAATCCTAGCTAAAACCCTTGTGCTGACTACTAACACTGCCTGGGCAACTAGTTAAATCAGGGATGCTTGTATTTTTATGCTGTTTTTTTTTTTTAGTGCTTATATTTTTAAATTATAATCTCATTATGTACGGCACCAGGCTTCTCTGTCAAAACGAGGCTTTATGACAGGGTTATGATGTAATCAATTCACGGGTTAAAACATCTCCTATGCCTGGGAAAACCTAATTGTAATGGTATTGTTTTTGACTCTTGATGAGAAATCACCAAACTGGAATTCAGGAACCAGATTTTAATTTAAAGTTAGTAATACAGCACATTTTCATCTGTTTCTGAGATACCCTTGTAAGCATCTCAGTGTTCTGGCCAGTTTTCTCTTTTATGCTCTGGGAATGTACACCGACCTGAAATTTAAGTTATGAGGAAGGATCCTGGGGTGTCCTATTTGCTGTTGTTATTCGAGCCCGTACAATCCATCTCAAAAGCCCATTTTCCCCCGTCCCTTAGCCATCTCTTGGCAAAGCGCCCCACTGCCTGCCATTTGCCACTTGTTCTGGGCTATTTTAATTCTGGACAAGTTGTGGTAGTAGGCTATATTTAAGTTGGCCTGCTCTGTGAAGAAACATGGCAAATGCACGTGGCACCTTTTCCATTTTTGACATAATCCAATTGCGCTTTGGCTGTGTGTCAAGCCGTGTGAGGTTCTGTATCATGGACGCTGGCTGGGCTCCACTGTCCACCTTCCAGGTGCCTCCCATCCATTAGGTGGGGCGGGGGCTGCTCCCTGGGTGCGAGGGGCTGTGGCAGGGTCCCGTGCAGCAGCCACCAAAAACTTAAAGAGTAAACTGAGAAACATGAATAATGAAAGGAGAAGTAAAAACACCTCCAGCTCTTGGCTAAGTGCTTGCTGCTGGCACATTTGCAGAATAATTTTTCAAAGACCAACTTCCGGATATGAATTTTGAATTTTGTAAATTACGATGCATCTGTTGAGAGTCTTAAGAGAAACTGCATGTACCTAGAAAGTCAGCTTTCTCATTTTTGAGCTTTTATTTTATTATTTTTTTTTATTTCTAGGAGAGAGAGAGAGACAGCATGAGCAGGGGAGGGTCAGAGAGAGAGGGAGTCACAGACTGAAACAGGCTCCAGGCTCTGAGCTGGCAGTCAGCACAGAGCCCGATGCGGGACTCGAACCCACGAACCGCGAGACCATGACCTAAGCGAAAGTCGGACACTCAACCAACTAAGCCACCCAGGCGCCCCTCATTTTTGAGCTTTTAGAAGTGGACATTCTAAGAAACACCTGGTTCTAACCCGCCCCTCTGAAGGGATCTCCCCCTTCTCCAGAGCCATCACTTTATACCCTTCCACCCAGCACAGAAGTGTAAGTTTTTACTTGTAGTTGTGCTATTCCTTCAGAGAGGAAAAACAGGTCTGAAATGTACCCTGATCATTAAAAGTTAAATACGATGTAAAAAACACCTTCTAGAGAACTCCACTGAGGTCTCAGCTTTGGAAGTTCAAGGCTAGCCTAAAGGCAGGATCTGTGATGAAGAACCAGAAGACACTTAACTTTTAAGGAAATATTTTACAAGTCCAGGAACTTTTGCCTCTAGACCTGGATGTACAAATGCTGGTACTGACATACTTGTTTTGCTGGCAGTGGGACTAAAATGCAGACTAGTTACATGATCCTATTCATTTAGCCAGTGTAGGGAGCTGAAGTATAAAAACCAGATTTCTGCCTATTTACTTGAGAGATACTCTGACTGCTCACTCTCAAAAATGAGCAATTTACTGACTTACTGTCAGCCAAGATTCTACTTGATTCTTCTGCTGCACAAACTTTACCACCCAAACAGGGAGTAAATAAGACTGGGCTCTTGTTTCCTGGAATGGACAGGAAAACCATTTTAGAACTACTACGTTAAGAAAGCATTCACTCGCACAGACTTGTCAATTAACACGAAACCACTTTTACGTGTCCCTGACAAAGAAAAGGCCATTAGTAGACTATTTGGTTACATGTAGTCAGGGCTACGGTCTTTCAAACTTCTCTACTTAGCGGCAAAACAGTGATGAAGAAAACGACCAATCCAGAGCTGTCTGTTTTTACTAGAAGGCACACAAGTGTTATGGAATATCATTACGTTCTGAGTATCGTGAAAACAAAAGGCAACATAAATGACCCTTTAGTTCTCTAAGCTTTTGGAGAGCGAATTCCAAATTTCGATACATTCAATACCATGTTCTTTGCCTGGTATCCTGTTAGGAATGAACATTACCTCAGGCTTCCTCAGTTTACCTTTTCTTTTCCTCAAATACCATCCAAGCTCACTTTCTTAAAGGCAGCAAGACGATAAGAACATGTGAGCGACTCTTCCGCCACAACCGTGCATCACGATTTAGGACAAGTCATGGATCTGCAAGTCTGGATCAGACGCCTGCCCTGGAAATGCTGCCAGGGGAGTATGTCACTGCGGCTACAGCTAATAGAAACATCATGTCCCTGAAGGAACATCAAATCCCCTCATGTAACTGCGCTAACAGTCACCAGTATGTTCCTCCTAACCAGGAAAGGAGGCGGGCTCTGCTGCACCCCTGCTCGGACCACACGGAGACAGAAAGGGCGTTGTGAGAGCTCTCCCCCCAGGACAGAATCAAGGCTGGAAGAAAAAATTCTGGCTTTCAAAGAAAAAAATAATAACTTTTAATGATTATTATTAACACTATTTTCTTTTTACTTTTTCATTGAGAGAGAGAGAGAAAGAGAGAGAGAATGAGAGCAAAGGAGGGGCAGAGAGTGTATCCCAAGCAGGCTCCGTGCTGTCAGCACAGAGCCTGACCCGGGGCTTGATCTCACAAACTGAGATCATGACCTGAACTGAACTCAAGAGTCAGACGCTTAAGTGACTGAGCCACTGAGGCGCCCTGATTACTAGCACTTTCAGAGACATTTTAAATAGGTCTTAATCATTTAACTTTTATTGTATCGTGTGCTTCTGGTATCATCAATTAAAACACACACATACACAGATTACACATGTCCCCAAATTAAAATAAACAAGGGGCTTTTGTGTAAGTATTTCTAGGGAAGGACAGGGTATCGTATTTCTTAAGGAGCCCAGGAGAGAAATGTACATAAAACAGGCAAATAAAACCGTAAAACCATAGGTGGTTGTAACTGAAAACAAAGGGGCACAGGCCAAATTTCTGGGTTTGAGGGTGTGAAGAGGTGTGAGTGGATGGGACAGGTCCCAGAAGGTTACAGCAGCCATGGGCCCATGCTTCACACAACCTGAGCAACAGGCCACATTTAGCTGTGAAGTTGTCAGCAGGTTAGTGACCTGTGAACTCTGTCCTCTGTGGCCTGGAGGCCAGCCCTGCCTCTGGTCATGCAGCCTTGACAGGACCAGACCCAAAGGAGAGTGCAGGTCCGTTCTGATCAGTTCAACGACCTCCACAAAGTATCACCATTGGGAAAATATAAACACCTGGGATAGATTTATTGTATTAAGTTGGCAAGCAAGCAGTGATGTGGATGATTGTGATGGTTATCATTAACATTTACGGAGCACTTACAAAAAAATTTTTTTAACGTTTATTTATTTTTGAGAGACAGAGAGACACAGAAAGCGAGTGGGGAAGGGGCAGAGAGAGAGGGAGACACAGAATCCAAAGCAGGCTCTGGGTTCTGAGCTGACAGCACAGAGCCCGGTGTGGGGCTGGGACCCACAAACTGAGAGATCCTGACCTGAGCTGAGGTCGGACACTTACCTGACTAAGCCACCCAGGTGCCCCTACTGAGTGCTTTTCATATGCCAGGTTTAACTTGCATTATCTGTTCCAAGAACTTTATGTGTAGTATTTTCTGATATCCACCCTGGGTTATGGGCTAGTGAGTGGAGTGGTGGGAGCTAATCTGAATTGCAGATGGGGATCAGGCACGCACCCCCCCTCACCCCTGCCCCAAATCCTAGCCAAGCCACAGACTTTTCCTATGGTAATCTTTTCATTTCTTATGGAAAACTTGGATTTCCTCATCATCTGAGTTACTAAAAGGTGAACATTTTCTTCCAGATATGATCTAAACTAGCATATTCATTTCTCCTTTTTGCATGAATTGATCCTTGTATAATCTTTTAGTGACAATTTTTAGGTTAAGACTATATATATAATTGATGCCATCAAGTAACAAGTGATTACTAGCTGCACCAGCAGCTATGATTGGTTTTATTCCAAGCTATGGGATTTTTTTCTTAACCAGGCTGCAACACCTCCCTCAGACCTCTGTAAGATGTTGAGGTCCTGCTGTCTTTCACTGGGGGTCCAGTGGGTGACACACACCCAACCCCCTACAGTGGGCACCTCACCCCCACAGTGGTGGCATCTGAAGCCTTCTGCCTGCCCGGCCACCCCGAGGCCACCTTGCCAGCCATCCTGGTCCCTGCTGTGTCCTGCCATCTGGAAGCTGTGACTGTTCCCTCCCCACCTACTGCCCTCAGCATGTCCTTGGGTGTCTCAGCATTTGTAATATTTGGCATTGAACACCCAATAACTCAGTCTACAGCATGTTGTTACAACCACAGCATAAATGTAATCCTTGGATTAGATTAGCATAATGGGAATTTCACGGTCTCCCTGGACTCACTCTATAGATGTGGACACATTATTTAGGATTCACAGACTTCAAAAGTACCAAACTAAAAATATCTCTTATGTCACACTGGAACACAGCCAAAACTGAGCTTCTCGCTGTTTGTCTCATCCTTGCCTCCACTGGTTATGAACATGGGCTCTCGAGTCAGGCTGCCTGGATACAGATTAGCTGTAACCACTCGCTAGCCTGTTACCCAGGGCAAGTCACCTCCTCTTGGTGTATCTTCTTCTGTAAACTGAGAACAGTGGTAGAACCTACTTTGCAGAGTCATTATGAGGATCACAGGTGACACACGTAAGGCCCTACAAACAGATAATGCAGATGAAGCTGGGCACCGAACACTCAACATCATTACAGATGATACTTACCCACTTAGCGAACTGAATACCTTAAAAATATGTTCAGTTGATACGTAATATATTCAAATGGTTCAATAAAATATGAAACAATAATGGAAGGGGAGCCTGGGTGGCTCAGTTGGGTAAGCATCCAACTCTGGCTCAGGTCATGATCTCGTGATCCGTGAGTTCAAGCCCCACGTTGGGCTCTGTGCTGACAGCTCAGAGCCTGGAGCCTGCTTTGGCTTCTGTGTCTCCCTCTCTCTCTGCCCCTCCCCTGCTCTCTCTCTTGCATGCGCGTGCGCTCTCTCTCAAAAACAAACATTTAAATAAATAGTGGAAAAAGTCTCCCTCTTACCTTGTCTGTTCTTCATACCTTGGTATTAACCCAGAGACAGCTAACCAAGATTTGTTTTTTTTAAAGAATTTTTCCCCCAGAGTTTCTTGAAGTATACAGAAAAAAACTAGGAATGTTAAGTTCCCATTTTTCCCTTTTCTACACAAAAGGAAGCAATATATGCACTATTTCTGTAGTTTTGCAACGAGAATGGTGACCACACAGCATTAGGCATCATAATGTGCCAAACTAATGTAACCCTTCACCTTCATGAGAGAGGACAGTGGGTGTAACTACCCAAGCGAAGCAGGGGTAGCAGAGAGGCGACAAGGGTTCCAGTCAGAAGACCTATATGTATGTCCAGGTACCACCATACAAACTATGCAACCAGGGACAGACTACTTAAAAGTCTTGGCGGCACAAATTGGTTGTCAACGTTTGCTGTGAGATATGCAAATCTGAAGACACTCAGACACACCCAAACCACAGTGTTACTACCAGTTAGAAGCTCCCACAACCCACAGGGCCACTCTTTCTACCCTGGAAACACCGGTTTGTGGATACAGAGACACAAAGTCTCTACATATGACCGGGTATGTGGCCTGCCAGGTGAGGTTCCTTGCCTAAGGTCGCAATGGTCTACTTTTCCTTGAGGAACAGACTGCTGGAATGGGCTACACTCTGTATGTTAGGCCTACCCTGGTCAATTTTTCCAACAGGGATCCAATTCCTTCGGGAGCTAATCTAAAATTGCATCAATAGTAATGTTTACCTGACATGAGGTTTAAGTTTTGAAAATAAATGAGAGTTAAACTGGGAAGGAGAGGAGAAGATGGGACTGAAGGCCCTAGTGGTTTTCATTTCCTCAAAAGCAGCCAAATGTGTTTGGTCCTCTGAAGGCATGGCTGATGGGCCTTCTCACTTTGTGTTCTCACAAACTGTCAACACTCTGTGTTGTGACCCTGGCTGTAGCTGGGCCCATCGCTGCCCGAGGGGGCTGAGCCCTTGTTGAGGAGAAGCTTTGCCTGGGGTGTAAAAGATTTGGCTTTTATCGCTCATTCCTTACTATCACTTCCCTCTGATACATTAGCGTCCTCATCTATAAAATTACGGAATCAGAATGAGAACAATTCGAATTCATTCTTATAAGCAAAATTAACCTGCTTTCCCCCACCACACTTAAAATAGGACACAGGTGCCTATGATACGGCTTGCAGGTGCCCATCTCCACCTCCCCGCTTACCCCGCCTCCTGTTCCCCACCCCTCCACAGCCCTGACAACTCTGAGGTGTGAAACCACCCTGGAAAAGTAACAAATTTTTAAAGTTCTCTTTGGCTTGGGTTTTCAAGAACTGCAGCAGCTGCACTCATTTCTAAGGAAATCTGCTTATTACATATAAGTGAAAATTAGGCCTCCTTTTATTCTTTTTTAAAGTGGTAATAGCCTTCCTACTAAATCTCATGAATTGTCGTGCTTTGGTAAGTAACGTTACGGGCGTCAGATTCACGTCAGAGAGGCAGCTGTACCTTCTAACTATGACTTTCCTACAATTTGAATGATAAAGAACTACAAATAATGGCCTGTACACAGCAATCAGATCATCTGCGGAAAATAAAAACTCAAGTCGTATGTGTTTTTGCTGCCCCATAACAACACAGATTAAAAAAAAATATAGCAATAGGTGTTAATGCAAAGGAGCCTAATAGCCCAAGGGTCCTTGAAGATTCATGGCAGATCATTCTAATGAATCATTAGATCTAATAGATCATTCTATCCATTAAGTGGATAATGCTGGCCATAGTCTTTAAACATCCTGTAATCAGCTAATTAAAGCTGGAATTATTAATATTACATCAACGTATTTTATAAAATGTGAAAGCCAAGAAAGACCTCAGAAACCATTTAGATCCAACTCATTTACATAAACCAGGATGCTAAGGCCTAGAGGGGTCACGGTTCCCTCATACACGTGCATACAAGCACACAGGAGGCCCGGGGATGGGTTGGTCTGCATGCACATGCACGTGCGCAACAGTGGGAGGGGGTTTGCCTGCACATGCACACACGGGGGTCTCTGTTGGGTGACCCCAGTCTCCCCAGACCAGCGCCTGTGGGGGCGGCGTGATGAGAGGCTCTATAACAGACATAGAGAATAGTTGGGCAAATGGTATCAGTTCACCAGCCATAAAGTGGTGAAAGTGATGGGACCTGCCATCCTCAGGGCATGGCTGCTGCAGGTGTGACTGCCAACTTTAGGCTTCAGCAAAGCAGACAGGTGTTTTCCACTCGCTCTGGCCTTCCCCTTTCCCACCAGTGATGAAAGGTATGGGGAAGGCGAGGTGGGGAGGGAAGGAAAGATGACTACGCACCAGCTACTATGGGTTCAACACAGCAGAGGGTAACCACGCAGTAAATATCCTAGAGTTAAGTCTGACGTTGAAAAATGATCTTAAGTCCCTGAGAGGAACGTCAAAGTCTTCATATTTATGACACTACTATAATGTGTGTGTGCATACATAAACACATACTACCCTGCAATATAGTCCAGGCACTGTGCTACCCACTTGATGAATCAAATTATTGTGTTGGACTCTTGCCAGCAGTCCTTCAAGGCTGCTATTCTCTCTACTGTGCATAAAGAAACAAGCTCTCATAGGTAGTGTTTTGTCCGAAGCGCACAGCGGAGGGTCGCCTGCATAGCTTTGTGGGTTAGGTGTCTGACTCTTGATTTTGGCTCAGGTCGTGATCTCCCGGTTTATGGGATTGAGCCCTGCATCGGGCTCTGCACTAATAGCATGGAGCCTGCTTGGGATTCTCTCTTGGCCTTTCCCCAGCTGCGCACTGGTGCTCTCTCTTAATATAAATAAACATTAAAAATAAATAAATCCAAAGCACACAGCAGAGTCAGGACTGAACCCAGATAAGTTTAATGAAAAAGCCCACGCTCCTCTTTCCACATTACATTGGCCATCTTCTGGAAATCATTAAAATGTTATGGGGGGAAATCTGCCAACTTGTGATAACTATTTACCTATTACACTGGTTTTTGTATTTAGGTCAAACATAATCCCAGTGAAATTAACTTTTCACTGAGTTGATCATTCAGATAAAGGTTCTTATCAATCTTGTGAGCTACACATAAAACTAATAATCAATAAACATTAAAGAACAAAACAAAAAAAAAAAAAAAAAAAAACAGGGGCACCTGGGTAGCTCAGTCGGTTAAGCATCCGACTTCAGCTCAGGTCATGATTTCAGGGTTCGTGAGTTTGGTCCTGCGTCAAGCTCTGTGCGGACAGCTCAGAGCCTGGTGCCTGTTTCAGATTCTGTGTCTCCCTCTCTCTCTCCCTGCTCATGCTCTCTCTCTCTCAAAAATAAATATTTAAAAAAATTAAAAACAAAACAAAAAACTGATAATCAGCTGGAAATTCACTGCTAAACCAACATTGCTTACCACTGTCCTCCCCAGACCGGAATGTCACCAGTGGTCACTTGGGCATTTAAGGCTTGCCTTAATATAGTAGGAGCAAAAAGCCTACTGATCCCTTGGGTGAGCCAATCTGGTTAAGAGAGCTGAAAATACTAAAGGGACAGATGTGTTTACCCCATTATTTCAGGCAAACAGACCCAGTCTGAGTACCCAACACACTGAAATAACCCCATTCTTCTTTGGAAGCAAGTGTGCACGGACAAGATTCTAATTGAAACTTGGTAAGAATACACGGTTTTCACACGAGTTTGTACAGGACGCTCCACGTTCTTCCAGTTGCTGGAGTCCAACTGCCCAGCCCTGGGACCCCACGATGTGCCAGACCCATTCTCACCCATCCTTTGTGCTCAGTGGGAGCCAACCAACCACGACCCAACTCAGCCCACAATCATCTCCCCACGTTCGTACTCTGATGACATTGGGTCATGGGATAAATCTTCTTAAACACAGTTGGATTTCCCCCTCCTACACCCTGTCCTTTTCTTATAACCACTGGTGCCGCCCACTGCCAGCCTCTCTCTTCCCAGGAGTGCCTCCTACCCGCCATCTTTGACATTTTAACAGATGGAAGATGGGGAGAGGCTGCACAGAAATGACCAAACTGGCTCTTGGAAACATGTTTGAGAAGTTGTCTAATCCAGTTTGAAGCGAGGAGACTTTCCTAATGTCCCACAGCTACCCCATATGGAAGGCTCACGATGTGTCAGGCGTTACAAGAGATCCAACTCATATATTAGCCTATTTAATCCGTTAGGTGTCCCTATGAGGAGGACTCTATAATCTTACCGTTATCGATGAAGAAATGAGGGCTAAAAAAGATTAAGTAACTTGCCCAAGGTAGAGTTAAGACATCCCTGGACTCTAAAGCACGTGTTCTTCCCATACTTCAGGACCTTAAATTATAGAGTGTGAATAAGCTCAGTCCCCCATACTAGTCTACAATGTTCCTCCAAGTTCTGCTTTTCAAACACCCAAACTACTATTAGGGAAGATGTGTGAATATTTTATTCTAAAACAGAAGACCCAGAGGCTATCTGCTTAGCCACAGAATGCATTCCATCCTCTATCAGAAAGTTTTATTTTTTTCTGTGCCACCAGGACAGAGATGCCAAGAATACTCATTCTGTGGTGGGCACCAATGGTATGCCAAGCTATAGAAAAACTTTCAAATTAAGAACTTTAGAATACAGACATCTGAGTTTCAATAGGTACCCCAGGATTTTCCTAGAGGTACTTTAATGCACTGCCTCTTGGCTTTTTAAAAGGTAGTTGAACATAATGTTTATCACAGTGCTGTTGGTGACAGTGGGGTGTTAGAGGCAACGTAAGCATCCATCACTAAGGGGCTGGTAAGGAAGACAGGATGCACGTGTACTTTAGAATACTGTGCAGCTGTCCCAGCCGATGGCCCAGGTGTACGTATGGCAGCATGGATCCCAGGTGTACATCTTAAAATAGTCTTGAGTGGCAAAAAACAAACAAACAAAAAAACCCCAAACCAAAAACTGTATTATATAAAAAATGTAATGTTATTATTATGTTAACTGTAACTAGAAATAAAAAATGAGCTGCGTGACACAGTGCCTATCCTGTAGACTAAAGATATATAGAAACAACACTATACTTTTCTATTTATATAAAATCGACGGCATAGGATCAACACGTATTACTGAGTGCTTACAAAAGGGGAGGGGATGGGTCCGGGAAACAGATAAAGACGAAAGACGGAAAAGAAGAGAGGGGCCTTGCATTAATGGTTGCAGACAGAAGGCGGGGACCAGAGGCATGTGATGACTTTAACCTTCCACACCAAAGGGCTAAGAAAACAAAAGGAAGGAGGGAGGGAGAGAGGGGAGACGAGGCGGAGGGGAAGGTCAGGGGAGGGAGGGAAGACTGAGAAGCAAGTAGGCCAAGGATGGACACCAGCTAGGAATCCAGCTTGGAGCTCTGTCTCCACACTGTTTCTCTCTTAGCTCTATTTGGTGGCATGGTACCTAATCACCAGCGCTGGGCAGCTCTTTAATGTGTACACAGTCATCCCTCACCCCCAAGGCATGCACAGCCGAGCCCAGATTTGGAGCCCAGGTGTAGGCTTGCATACTAATATTAACTGAAAATCATACTTGCTGGCATTAGAACTGAGCCCTTGGATTGACTCCTACAAAACGTGCTCCATTTTCTTTTTATAACTACATAGAATGGCAGAGTATAAACAGTGCAGAATGGAGACCAAAAAAAAAAAAAAAAAAAAGAAAAGAATAAAAGGCAAGCTAATGACCAGATGTGATTAAAAATTCATTTTCCTCCCTCTTCTCCCTCTCTTCCTCCTCTCCCTCTCCTGCAGTCCGCACCCAATGAGTCTGGGGGTAGCAGTGGCTGCACCTCTCCTTCCCGGGGACCCCAGCCTCGAGAGCAGAGGCCGGCTGGGGAAGCGCTGTGGTGGCTGGGGGAAAAAGCCTTCGCGAGCCAGGACTGGTGAATGAACTCCTAAACAAACTCTCCGCTGACACATCACTAAAAATAAGTCTGCTTACATGCATAACACATTTTTGGAACAGTAAACTGAGCTCTCTTTCATCCTCTCTAGAGATTTTAGGCTTCACATGCGGCTTTATAGAAAATAAAATGCAGGTGTCAACAACGCCAGCGCTGTAAGGTCCTCACTTTTGATGCGGGGGACAGGGGCCCATCTGCCCGGAGGCTGCGGACTTGGGACGGGGGACGGGCACCGCACATCAGCTGCTCCTCGGTGCTGTGCTCTAATGCTGATAAGGCTCACTTGGGCATTGCCTTATTTAGTCAGGCTTCTCTGCCCAAACACCGGTGCACGGTGACAACGGCGCATGCTATTACCCGGCTTTCTCCTTTCAGTCATTGGTGCTGACACACCAATTAAAAAGAGCGTCTCCGATATTTAAACAGCCCCTTGCCTTTCCTAGTAGCAACTGTTCTACAAAGAAGGGATCCTGATAACAATGGGACAAATAAATCTGCATATGTCTGCTTGGCAAAGGATTTTCAGAAAGAATACTGAAAAGGAAATTCTAGTTCTTCAGGCTTCCCCCCCCAACAGTGACCAAATTATAATGTTGTGTATTATGGTTCTGTTGGTTTGGCTCAACTGTGTCACAGACGAATATTATTACTATTTTTAACTTTTTTTTCATAAGCCAGTATTATTACTATTTCTTACTATTGTTTTCTTAAAATCAGGCGTTAGTTTTGTAAAGAGGCTATTAGTTAATAATTTGATCTAGACCTGATTCTGCTAACTATGCACACACAAAATGTACACAAACCACTATATGTACTTAAATTATTTTCTACCAGAAGTCTAATATAAGGTTCCATTCTAACTGCTTATGGAATGAGAAAGTTCTTTATGTACTGACATGGAATGAATTCCAATATATATTATTAATTAAAAAACAGTAACAGGATACAGAACAGTGTGTATTCTAGGTTACAATCCTTTATCTGTAATTCTGACAACTAAAAAGCCTTAAAAACCAAAATTTTCTTTTATCAGCTTAATGCCAAAACTTGCGTGACAATAACACCCGAGTGTGACCGACAAGCTATTTATGGTTCTTAGTTACTTCTTATTTACTCTCATTTGGTGAGAACATTCAGTTTCCTTGGAGAATTAGTATGTTTGGTTACTCTGTGCTGTTCAGACCCCCTATAGATATAACATAATTTATGCTATAAGCACTATATTGCTTTTTCTAAACTCTGATAAACTCTGAATTCTAAAACTTATCTGGGCCCAAAATGTCTTGAAAAAAATCATGGACTTGTGGTATGTAACCATTTGTGTTAAAGAGGATAAAATGTATACTTGTGTGTATAAACATGAGAAAAGTTTTATGAAGATGCGACTAACACTGGTTACCTTTAGGAAAAAGAATTGATTAGCTGAAGTCAGGAGTGGGAAGATTTATCAGTCTCTACCATTTTGTAACTTTAAAATTTTGAACCATGGGGGCTGCTGGGGGGGATGCTCAGTCAGGTAAGCATCCAACTTCAGCTCAGGTCATGATCTTGTGGTTCGTGGGTTCGAGCCCTGCGTCAGCTGTGCTGACACACAGCTCGGAGCCTGGAGCCTGCTTCAATTCTGTGTCTCCCTCTCTCTCTGCCCCTCCCCTGCCTGTGCTCTCCCTCTCTCTCAAAAATAAACAAATATTAAAAAAATTTGTTCGAACCATGAGCATGTTAACATTTATCTGAGAAATAAGATTAAAATTTTTAAAATCTCCACTTATAAGCACACGACAAAAGCATCATTTATTTAGCACACATCCTGTTAACAAGTCTTCAGTAGGCTACATTTGCACCCACTGTCAGTAGGTGCCCCTGACTAGTCCTCCTTACTCACCACGAACTCAAGTTCTTGGCTCTCAAGCATGCCTGGGGCCTTTCCAATGCTGCCACCTCTGCCTTCAAATGCCACTTACAGTTCATTTTTTAAAATTTATTAAAAAATTTTTCAAGTTTATTTATTTGATTGAGAGTGAGTGAGCAGCGCAGGGGCAGACAGAGAGGGAGAGAGAGAATCCCAAAGCAGGCTCTGTGCTGTCAGCCTAGAGCGTGATGAGGGACTCAAACCCACAAACCGTGAGATCATGACCTGAGCCAAAACAAAGAGCTGGACGCTCAGCTGGCTGAGCCACCCAGGCATGCCTCAATTCATTTTTTAAAAATTTATTTATTAGGAGAGAGAGAGAGTGGGGGAGAGGCAGAGAGAGAGAAAAGAGAGACAAAGAGAGAGAGGATTCCAAGCAGGTTCCACACTCTCAGCACAGAGCCTGACAAGGGGCTCGAACCCACAAACCATGAGATCATGACTGGGGGCAAAATCAAGAATCAGATGCTTAACTTACTGAGCCACCAGGTGCCCCCAATTCATTTCTTAAATGAAGCTCCTGTCTTCCTAACCCAACTGTTGTTAGTTCACTTATGCCCGTCACTCTATAAAACTCATGGAATTGGCCAGCTATAGGCTCCCTCATTTGTCCCATCTTTTCTATTATACTGTAAATTCATGAAAGGAGCGATAAAATAATATGGCTTCAAACATTCTACTTGGCAGTTTTTCTTACATTGATGGTTAATTATACTGTGTGTGTATTTGGTCTTCCTAATGAGCCTTCCAGGGCCTGCCAAAATAATAAATGATAAATATCAGCTAACTGAATGAAGCCTACAAAACAAAAATCATTTCCCAGGAAGGCTTTATAATGACAGTGCAATAAAAAAATAATCAAGGCAGGCTTCTGAAGACTCAAATGCCACCTGTAATGACAACAAGCAGCAGAGCCTGGGCTGACAGGAAGCTTTTCGGGATTTCCCAATTTCCAAGAGCACTGATGGTAGAGAAAACCCAGTTTTATTTTGGTGTCCTTGCACACATAACAGGTGGTCTAGTAAGAACTACTGTGAGTTAAAAATTGTATCTGTTCCCTGTAATGTTAAAGAGGTAAGTTTCTCAGGATGCCTTGGTGGCCCAGTTGGTTAAGCATCCGACTTCAGCTCAGGTCACGATCTCACTGTGGGTTCGAGTCCTACATGGGGATCTGTGCTGATAGCACAGAGCCTGGAGCCTGCTTCAGATTCTGTGTCCCCTTCTATCTGCCCCTCTCCCACTCACACGCTCTCTCTCTCTCTCTCTCTCAAAAATCAATGAACATTAAACAAAATTAAAAAAAAAAAGTCTCTACTAATTGTGATGAGTCCTGAGGACCCACACTAAAACTCAAAATCTTTAAAAATCTGGGCTACTAAATTTAGAAACAACCAAAACCTTATATTTTTTAGAATCTTTGAAATCACTTCAAAATGATTTTTGAAAAGGTCACAAAACTGCATTATTGTACATATTCAGTTTAGCAATTAGTCTAGGTTGTCTTTTTTAAGACGGAAAGCAGAGTCTTCTGAGGAAGACTAAAAGTCCACCCAATGAAGTAAAATTTCCCTCTGACTATACATTTCCTTCAAGGCCACTGTTTTGGCATTGGTAACACACTTTCACATTCAGAACTATTTAAAAAACAAAACAAAACAAAACAAATCACCAAAAAGAAAAACTACATTCTCTCTCCTTTTTATCCTTAGAAATTAATCCTACTAAGGAAATTCACTTTTAAAGCATGTCTGCATCATCACAAAATAAACGTGTTTACAAGATTTTCAATATAAATATGTACTTATTTTAGCTGACTATCATAAGGTGTGTGTGTGTGTGTGTGTGTGTGTGCTTTTTTTTTTTTTTTTAAGCCAGGAAAACCTTGGCGAGAATTCGAAGTCACCATTCTCATTTTACAGACGAAAAGACCCAGCCTGGGGAAGTCACAGTGTGCTGGCTATGTCCTACTCACTATCCAGTGTGAGGTGTACAGTTACTAGTAAGAACTGGCTGGACAAAACAAGCACATACGTATAGTATAAGAGGTCTGTATGAATGCCAAGCAGGAGAGAGGAAGAGGGAGGGGGCTGGAAAAGGCGGCCCCAGGAGGGGCTTCGGGGAGGGGGGGGGCAGGTTTCATCTTCCTGTCATCCGTGGGTCGCTAAGCCTCCCGCCACCCTCTCCAGCAGATTTTCAGCCACACCAGCACTTCTGCCCTGTAATGGGCTGTTTACTTGTTTGTCTCACCTCGTGGCATTACGCGCACCCAAAGGGCAAGTGCTGCCTTGGAAAACCCATTTCTTGAACATGCATCATGTCAGCAGGGAGCAGCTTCTCAATTAACATCCATTAAATGAATTGGATCTACAAATGATGTTAGGGTAAAAGTGAACCACGCGGAGCCGGACATCCAGAAGGATAACGGATGGTAAGTCTAGAACTGGGAGAGGCTGGGGGTGGGGGAGAGGCAGATGTAGGCAGAAGGACAAGCAAGAAGCAGAAGGAAAGACTGTGGAGGAGCAGACGATGGGCATTCAAGGAAACGCTGTAGGAGGCGGATGAAACACACAGACGGAGCCCGTGGACAATGTCTCGCAAAGATGAATGTGATTATCACCCTTAGACGACACTAAGTTAAACAGAAGCCATGAAACCTCTGTCTTACCTGATTCTAACAACAGTCTTAGGTTATTTCAATAACCTTTTGTTCACGTGTTTCTGCTGAAAGGTGGTAAATATTTTCACTGTGTAGAGCTACTTAGCCTTAAAAGTGACTTTCAAACCACACATTTCTTTTGTGCAATGGAGTGAGGATTTTACTAAAGAGTTCGCTGCTTGGCAAACACAGCCTCACCCACACATGGAGGGAGTGGATGAACTGCTGAAAAGGAGGCTGCTGTGTAAACAGTCCCAAGAAATACACCTGTACTAAAACCACAAGGTCCATTAAACCAAGCAACCGTCAAAAACGGGGAAAGAACACTTTCTGTAGAAACCTCATCTGAGAGAATGGGGCGAGAGATCAGTTAGATCCAATTTTCATTTCCTTACGGGATTAAAAGGAAATAAGTGACTACCGAGGTTAACAGAGCTACATTTATGGCAATGAGTGTATCTCACACAAATACGCCACCAGCTACAATATGGCCCTCTTCAGAGAGAGAGGAGAACGCAAATCTGCTCAGCAAGAACAAGATGGCCTAACAGATTTATAATGGTAACGAACGCTTTGATTTTTTTTTTTTAAAAAAGGCGATAACTCCAAAGGAGTTTAACTGGAAAAATGCGTAATAATCAACTTTCCGCAGCACACCAGGACCTGCATACACCGGATGGTCCCTATTGTGTCACTGTTGCCCCTTCCCACGCCCATACCCGCTTTTGTGCCCTTTTCTCGTGCTCTTTGCTTAAGATGTGCTCTTGCCCATTTCTGTTTGCAGGAACCCTTCCCCAGGTTCAAGATCCAACTCTACCCCTTCTCAGAGGTCTTCCCTGAGGCTCCCTCATGGAAAAACAAATCGCTTTGTTCTCTTAAACTTCACGAAGGACTAAAAGATTTTGAAAAATGCAATGGACCCTATCATGGCACTTACTGGCCACCTTGCATCACAGACAGGGCGATCTCAGACTCACTTCTGCACTCCCAGCAGTGATCACCCACGGAAGCATCCACAAGTAGTCACTGTCTTCCACAATTTGTCACAACGGCCTATGGCAGAGGGGTCTGTAAGCACTCACTTCTAGATCCCTACTTTTTACTCCATTCTTCAGAAGTCACTTTGCAGACTGCAAATTTACCCAACTATATATGGGGGGAATGGTGGGTTTCAGTTATTTCCCTAAAACCTAAACAGACATGCCTAGGAAAGGACATTAGGAGGATGTTTTAATCATCGTACAACAGACACTAAACATTCTCTTTTTAAATTTTTAAATGTTTATTGACTTTTGAGAGACAGAGTGTGAGTGGGGGAGGTGCAGAGAGAGAGGGAGACACAGATTCTGAAGCAGGCCCCAGGCTCCGAGCTGTCAGCACAGAGGCTAACACGAGGCTGGAACCCACAAACTGCGAGATCATGACCTGAGCCGAAGTCCAATGTTTAACTGACTGAGCCGCCCAGGCGCCCCTCTTTTCTGTATTTAATCAAAGATAAACATAGTAGGAGGAGAATTTTCTATCTAACTTTCATGTTATCTTCTCATACTTTCAAGTCTGGCTACTTCTTCCGACAAGCTGGCTGAAGCACTACGAGGCAGGAATGCAGAAATGCAGGCATGCAGGTGGGTAACTGTTGAGAAGTCCAATCAACTCCTGTTTTGCAAGGCAAGACCCAGGACAAAGCCACAGGTGTTCAGCTCGGAGCTGTTTAAACGTCCACAGCGCATGGCACCCGATGGTGAAGGAACCGGGCTGATCTGCACCTCAGAAAGGAAGCCTGCACCACAAAAATCTGTCTTTGTACCCATGGTCTGCACAACCCCGGCACAGCCTTCGGGCACTTCAAACAGAGGTGTGGCTCTGTTCACCGCAGGCTGGAGTTTGTCTTCGCATTTGTTTATGATGTATTACAAGGAACTTATTTATCCTATTCCAGAATCTGGGGGAAGAACCTCTAAAGCTACGCATGAATGCTGATGGACTTCCACTAACCCAGTGACTGAACACGCATATTACTTGAATTTCATAAAAGCCTTGGGTAGTGCCGCAGAGGCATTAAATCCTCCGATCTGCCCAGCGAGGCCTTGGGAGAACAAGGGCACCCCAGATACCCCCATGAACTCCATAATTCGAGAAAGAGCTCGTGCCTGCACAATGCCTCCTGGCGCCTGGTCCTGTTCCAAACACTTAAACACACTATCTCACAGGGCACTCATTTCAACCCTGTGAGGAGGCACTATTAGAGATCACACCCATTTCACAGATGATGAAACTAAGGCTTAGAGAGGTAAAGTGGTTGACGTGAGGCCACTCGGCTAAAAATGGAACAAAGCTCAGACATGAAGATGCTTTGGCTCTAATGCCTGCGCTCTCAACTACTATACCATATTGCAGACAGAATTCCTGAAACCTCCCTGGGCAAAAATCAGGCTGTCAGTGAAACATTTATTTGACTCGTCTCCCTCTTTTCTCCCTGCTGAAGCTCTCTGCACCGTAGCTCACGTTCACTTCTTCCTGGATTTTCAAAGTCAAAGATGACTGGGTTAGAGCCGACTTACAAGCCTCTCCTGCCAGGACCAGCCTGACCAAAAAAGAGGGGACGGCGTGTCATGAGGGCTCAAGCTGTGGGGCAGAGTCAGGCACAGGGCACCACCTGTGGGACAGTTGTGCCAGGAGGAGGAGAGCGTGGACCCAGCTGCTGGGAAACGCTGGGGGCCCAGACCCCCACCGCTGACCTGTGGGCTGCCAGCCCCTGGGAGACAAGGGGACTCGTGGAGAGCACAGCAGGTGCTCCTTCACTGCAGCGGGGTGGGGGTGGCGCTGGGGGGCTGCTCTCCCTCCTCCGCTTCCTCACACCCAGCTTCCCATTCACAGTGCAGGCCTCACGCCGGTGCGAACTAGGGGAGCAGCGGGGCTGGCCACCTGAAATTCTGGGGGGGGGCTCTTCCCAATGTGGGGAGCCGGCGCCGGGCCCAACAGCCACGGAGCAGAAGCAGAGCAGGGGCTGGAAGGGGAACTCGGTGAATGGGCTCCAAAGCCTGAGGCCTGGGGACGTCCCTGGATCCTGACCTCTTCCCGCTGCAGATCGCGTCCCCAGGTCCTGGCTGCCCTCAGCTCCTGCTGTCTCTACACCTCCTTCCGGCCGACGACACACCTGACGCACCCTTCCAGCTTCGGTTCCAAGGCAAGCACTGGAATGCCGGCCAGGTAAGTGGCAAAGGAGCCCAGGCAAAGTCGGCCACGGGGAGGGAAACGGGCCCAACGGTGCGCGTGGATGGACCTGCCCCGAGGCACCCGCAGCGGAGCCGAAGCCAGCCCCGGTGAGCACTGGGCGAAACAGTCTACACCACCCTCACTTCTCCCAAGGATTCCTCCTCTTCCTTGGAACAGATTTCTCTTCTAGTGATGCTCCCACACACTGCTTTCACCTCCACGCAGCTCTTGTTTCATTTCCAGCCGCCGCACTGCAAGCTGCTGACCTATCCATCTCTGCCACCAGGTTATCGATTCCCAAGAAGACAGGCCTGTTTCCCTCTCTCATTTTGGTTTCTTCCAAAGCACCCACTCTTCCTGCTTTTTCCACAGAGTGGTATTCAGGAACCACTGGCTGAAATCATTCCAACATTTACTCTAACGTGAAACAGCATCCACTTTCCACTTCAAATTTATTACCTCGTTTCACCCTCACAATAATCCTGCTAAGAGCTATTATTGTTCGTTTCCCACTGTGCAGAAGAAGGCACATGAGGCCTGAGTTCCATCACTGACAGTGCCAGGATGGGACCCAGACTGTGGCTACCGTGTGTGTTTTTTTAAAAATTTTGTTTAATGTTTAATTATTTTTGAGACAGAGACAGAGAGAGAGAGAGAGCGCACACACACAAGCAGGGGAAGGGCAGAGAGAGGAGACAGAGGATCTGAAGCGGGGCTCAAACTAACAAACTACAAGATCATGACATGAGCTGAAGTCAGACACTTAGCCGACTGAGAGTCAGACACTTAGCCAACTGAGCCACCCAGGAGCCCCCAAAGTGTGTGTTCTTAACCACAAAGAGCACAAACTGCCTCTCTACGGACGCCCTGGAACTCCAGGAGCATAAATGACAATAGCATTTCACCAGGGAAGGAACAATTGAGAGGTCTACATCTTCCACGTTTTTCCCCTTGCAGCTGCCAGTTAGGAAAGCCTTTCTTCCCCCTTCTGTTCCCAGCAACGCCTATGTGTCTCCTTAAGACTGCCCAAGAGTTGTCCCTTAAAGTCTCTCTCAGTTCCTCCAGCCCTCTAGGGACCCTCTGTGGCTTTCTTACATGCACTGTCCTTTGCTGTGTCGCATCACAGGGTCTGCTGCTTTTCTCCTCCATCTCCTGGCCTGGAATAGGCCTCAGAGGGCACGGGCTGTCTTTACACAGTACTCGCCACGGAGGTAACAAAGGCTGCTGGCTCTATCGGCTCAATGAATACCTACTGAGTGCTACTGATCGTGTTAGGGGCATTCATCAACTAATCAAATTGAATTCGCCCAACTTCTGTGAGCTGCATGACAAATCATCATATTTTTCGGACATGTAATCTAAGGCTGAATAGGTCACGTGGGTAGACGACATTAGAATAAATTATCCTACCTCAGCCCAGTGTGCTCAGCCCCCAGAGTCTTCTGGCATTCCGGCCCCCAAACATAAGGTGGGGTCGATACCATGAGGAAGAGCGGGAAGTTCTTCGGGTTGACGGTGAATGGGTTTCTTGGGGTCTCGCTCCTGGGCCTGGCTCTGCACCTATCTGGGGAAGGGATACAGTCTCCAGGTGATGAGAGCATCGGGCCTTTCAAACCTCTTTCACCTGCTTGGCTCCTAGGGCTCCGGTTTCATGTGTGTGTTGTAACTGAGCCCTAGGAAATCAGTGTTACTAGCCATAAAGGACTTGGAGTAATGAACGACTGTTTTCATTAAACTTTGAAACTTTTATGCAATGATCTCAGCATAAAGATTTTTAAAATATATATATTTATGTAGTATTGAGCTGATATATGAACTGTCAGAAACCTGATGAAATCTTAGCCTTGAGGTGGATTCTAAATCTCTAAGGAAGAAAATCAACTCAAGGATGACAAATGAGAGGCTCAGTTGGTTAAGGGTCCGACTTTGGCTCACGTCATGATCTCAGGGTTGATGGGTTCGAGCCCCGCATCGGTCTCTGTGCTGACAGCTCAGAGCCTGGAGCCTGTTTCAGATCCTGGGTCTCCGTCTCTCTCTCCCTCCCCTGCTCACACTCTGTCTCTTTCTCTCAAAAATAGAAAACATTAAAAAAAAAAAAAAGATAAATGAATCAAAGCTAAGTACTTAGAGTGCCTATCAGGTCTTGATACTTGTGCTGGATCCCATGTAATGTTTAAAACAGAATTAGTTTTATTTGCTATGCAGTATATACTAATTAACATAAAGTAGACTAGTGAAGTCTAAAAATGACCAAAAATGACCTCTTATTCACAATTATTTTCTTTCTAGATGTCAGAAACATCTTATTGTGGGCATAACTCATAGTTCTTACTAAGAATGATTCCAGCATATTTAGATTTGTGAATAAATATTAAGAAAAACTTAGGGAAATTCTATACCACTTTATAGTTCATTAGTTCAGCAATAACTCAAATTTCTAAAAATTATTCAGTACTGAAGTGAGCAGAATTTCATACTAATTATAGAGATGCAATGGATGGGGAAAAGGAAAAACAAAAATTAAGAGAAAAAATATTGAAAATGTCATGAGGTAGCACAAAAACAGACACTCAGATCCATGGAACAGAACAGAGAACCCAGAAATGGACCCACAAATGTATGGCTAACTAATCTTTGACAACGTAGTAAAGAATATCCAATGGAATAAAGACAGTCTCTTTAGCAAGTGATGCTGGGAAAACTGGACAGTCACATGCAGAAAAATGAACCTGGACCACTTTCTTACACCATACACAAAAACAAACTCAAAATGGATGAAAGACCTAAATGTAAGACAGGAAGCCATCAAAATCCTAGAGGACAAAGCAGGCAAAAACCTTTTTAACCTTGGCCATAGCAACTTCTTACTCAACGCGTCTTCAGAGGCAAGGGAAACAAAAACAAAAATGAATTATTGGGACCTCATCAAAATAAAAAGCTTCTGCACAGCAAAGGAAACAATCAGGGAAACCAGAAGGCAACCAACGGAATAGGAGAAGATATTTGCAAACGACATATCAGATAAAGGGTTAGTATCCAAAATCTATAAAGAACTTATCAAGCTCAACACCCAAAAAACAAATAATCCAGTGAACAAATGGGCAAAAGACATGAATAGACAGCTCTGCAAAGAAGACATCCAGATGGCCAACAGACGCATGGAAAAATGCTCAACATCATTTATCATCAGGGAAATACAAATCAAAGCCACAATGAGATACCACCTCACACCTGTCAGAATGGCTAACATTAACAACTCAGGCAACAACAGATGTTGGCAAGGATGTGGAGAAAGAGGATCTCTTTTGCACTGCTGGTGGGAATGCAAACTGGGGCAGCCACTCTGGAAAACAGTATGGGGGTTCCTCAAAAAATTAAAAACACAACTACCTTATGACCCAGCAATTGCACTACTAGGTATTTAACCAACAGATACAGGTGTGCTGTTTTGAAGGGGCACGTGCACCCCAATGTTTATAGCAGCACTACTGACAACAGCCAAAGTTTGGAAAGAGCTCAAATGCCCATCAATGGATGAATGGATAAAAAAGATGTGTTATATACATACACACACACACACACACACACACACACACACAATGGAGTATTACTCAACAATCAAAAAGAATGAAATCTTGCCATTTGCAACTACATGGATGGAACTAGAGGGTATTACGCTAAGTGAAATTAGTCAGAGGAAGACAAATATCATATGACTTCACTCATATGAGGACTTTAAGACACAGAACAGATGAATATAAGGGAAGGGAAGCAAAAATAATATAAAAACAGGGAGGGGGACAAAACATAAGAGACTTTTAAATATGGAGAACAAACAGCATTGCTGGAGGGGCTGTGGGAGGGGGGATGGGCTAAATGGGTAAGGGGCATTAAGGAATCTACTCCTGAAATCACGGTTGCACTACATGCTAACTAACTTGGATGTAAATTAAAAAAAAAAAACAGAAAGAAAGAAAGAAAATGTCATGAGGAAAACCAGCTATGTATAGCCTATTTTAAGCTCCTAAAAGTCACTACACCTGCTTGGTACAGGGACTGTAAATTTGTCTACAAGTTTCACCTTTTTTTTCCTACAAAAAAAAAAACTTAATCCTTAATTAAGGAATCCTTAATTCCTTAATCTCCATGGCTTGAATACCTAAACTTTTACATCCTTGGCTGACTGAGAGTCTTTTCCTATAGACAAAAATTATAAAGCATGACTCCACGTAAGCCATGCTTTTGAAAGAGCTAAAATTTTATATTTTAATTTATTTAATAAGTGTTCAGAGTTTAGCAAAAATCGTTTTTCTTTTCGTGTTTTACGAGAATAATGAAAACTGTTGACAGACTAGAGCACAATATACATGTAACCAGTTTCTTCTTAATGGAAAACATCAGACTGCTCGACAGAGACCCCTGGGCCTCATCAGGCACGCCTGCGCCCGCCTGGTTTCCAGGAGGAGGGGTGATCTCTCAGGGGGTCGGTCAGACCCTGCTGAGCAGGGGGCCTCTTCAAGCTGGGACTTGCCACTGCCAAGAATTTGCAGGAAGGCTGGACTGTGCTCCTGGAGGCTAGGCAGATTCTCTATTACAAGCCAGGGAGGGGTCAAACAAAATAAACTTGCAACGAGTTAGAGCAGAGACCAGGGAAATGAAAAACTGTAGATGTTGCTGCGGAACACAATCATCACAAAACAGACACGCGGCTCTCCCGTGGTTTTGATCTGAAACTGAACTCAAGTGCTCTTTGTAAGACTCCTAGCTCACTCACTGCTCTTGGTCCTATCTACTTTATACAGGTAAAATGCCTACTGATGTCCTTCTGGAGGGGGGTCCCAGATGACGAGGTTTGGGGCCTGAAATTAGCTTCTGCAAAGTTTTCACACTCTTTGTTTAATTAGTAAGTCAGGCATCTTCATGCAAGTCATGTGCTTATCTTCTTGATCCATTTTGCATATACAACAACTAATAAAGAATGAAAGATATCTTTTCTAAGGCAAAGAAAATCACGTATGTCAACTTCAACGTTTTACATGGACTCAGCCAAAGACAGCAGGCACATAAAGAGTTAATGAAAGCTCTGATTACTACACAGCTGACCATCTAGATACTGCAATGGCTAGTCTATCAATAGAGTAAATAAAAACTTAAAAGGATTTACTAATTTGACTTGATTTCAGACAATGGAATTATGCAAACAGAGATTCAGGTGATCACCCCAATCAAACCTTGGTCAGGATCTTGCCTAAACTTACCTTAGTATAAACTAATTCCCACTTCCACAAATGGCTGTCTCCAATGATTCCCTCTACATTGCTCTACCCCAGCCTTCTCTACTCATTTTACTAACAACTATTACAGGTGACTGTGGAAATCTTTGATGTTGATGTTTTCATCTCCTTTAGAAGCTTTTAAATGCACAAGGCTTCTGAGCACCACCCTTACAGCAATCTCTTTTGCTTTGTTCTTCTTTGCAAGTCTATGACTCAACGATTCATTTTCCTCTCCCTAAAGTGTCACCACCTTTATTTATGGTCCATGTGTGTTCTTAGCTATGCTCAGATTCTTAGGGTTTAACTCTTTTGCACATGGCCAGTGGTATACAAGATGGGTTCTCCTTTGCCACTTTCAAGGATCCAGTTCTTCACGTGTGGACTGATTTGTTCATGTCCTTGATGGTCCTGTCCCAACTTCTGCTTCCAATCCACACTGTGCACGACAGCCAAAACCATTCTCCTCAGATGTTGTTTTGATCATGTTACTAACTTCCTCAGGACTCTGAAACGGTTTCCACTTGTCTGTTGCATAACACCCGATTAGTGCTTTTAAGATCCTTCAATAGTCAGCACCCTTATCTAATTGTCCTCCTCTCTCACCATGACTCAGCTGTACTCTACACCACCCACCGCAAAGCAAAACACTGTGCAAGATTACATTCTACACACCAGCAGGGGGGTGTACAATCCAGAAGGGTTTTGAGTACGTTTTTGTACACATATTGTAAGATTTCTCAAGAGAGGATGAAGCTCCAGAGTAAAGAGCTAACAGAGATGTTAGATCTGGCATCCCTAGCCTCCTACCTTCCTATTATTTTTATTCTTTTCTATAAACCAACAGCCTTAGCTTTCTGGAACTTCAGACTAGCACCACTAATGCTATCTCCAAACTTACTAACTTTCTGGATCCTTTGTTTCTGGATGGTCAGAGGACGGGGAGAGGGTAGTGTCTGTGTATGAAAGACCCTTGTTTTCAAGTTCTACTGGCCACGGGAGTCACGAGGGAATAGCAACATAGATCAAAAGGTTAATAAGGCAATGAGGCCAAAAGTAAGATCCACTGCAGTGAACCACAAGACAGGAATGCCCAGAGATAATGAACACTGGTGATCTCTATTGCCTTGAAGCATTTTTCATTCTCTTTAGGCTGTGAGTCATCACACATGATATTCTTGCCCTACCTGGTAAAATCTCTGTTGCTTCTGTGACAAATCATGCCCTCACTTCCCTTCAAAATATTGCTCAAGGCTCAAATTCCTTATGAAATCATTCCAGACCAATTCCACCTGACACCAGAAATGCCAATTATACCAGGAAGCCCTTTACTCATGCTGTCACTCTCATTTTTCTCCCCCTTCTCATTACTGGGCATTCCCTTAGGGCCAGCATCTTATACACATGAAATTTACATAGATTCATATGCATACACATTTACACAGATCAGATACTCTTTATGAGGGGATT
The DNA here is from genome assembly GCF_003009895.1 of Hyaena hyaena. Lineage (NCBI taxonomy): Eukaryota > Metazoa > Chordata > Mammalia > Carnivora > Hyaenidae > Hyaena > Hyaena hyaena. The sequence goes on from NW_024081705.1 coordinate 223,192, forward strand.
CTTGAGGCTTTTTTTTTCTTCCCTTTGTTGGCTTACGCCTTCTGTTTCTTTTGAAATTTCCATTATCAGGCACTGAATAGAGGCGGCTCTCAAACTGTTACAAATATAGCAAACTGTAATTTAAAGAAAACTTTTCAAGAGTAAAGTTTAGTAACTGAACTTTAACATCACAAAATTAATGCATTACTGAAGATTCTGAAGGGGCGGGGGAGGGAGGGAAGAAAACTCTTACACAGGGTCTTCTTTTCCTTGTTTTCATTTATAGAATGAAATATTAGAGACTGTATGCTCACTCTATAACTAGCATTTATTTATCTTATTTTTAATTTTTTAAAATGTTTTATTTATTTCTGAGAGAGAGAGAGAGACAGTGTGAGCTGGGGAGGGTCAGAGAGAGAGGGAGACACAGAATCTGAAGCAGGCTCCAGGCTCTGAGCTGGCTGTCAGCACAGAGCCCAACGCGGGGCTTGAACGCATGAACTGTGAGATCATGACCTGAGCTGAAGTTGGATGCTCAACCGACTGAGCCACCCAAGCGCCCCTTTAACTAGCTTTTACTCATTCCAACAATAGGTTGAAAGTTATTCTGATTTAGTGAGGAGTTAAGAAGAACAATGTAATTTTGAAAAATGCTCTGTCAAGTTTGTAAGAGAACATGAAAAAAAAAAGACCTCAAAATATTCCTAGTGGCCAAGAAAAAAGCCTTGAGAGGTGCTTTATGGACCGGTCAATCTTTTCTTAATTCCCATACGACTGACCTTTCAGACATTTACATAAACTACTTCAAGACCTGCATGGGAAGAGGTAGGCACTAATAAACAGCTGACTGAATGAACTGCTCTGTGTTATTATTCAACTTCTCCCTACAGGTATAAGGTCTCTCCCATCAACCCTAAGCTTGTGGAGGGTTCGGGCCCATGCTCCCAGTCTCTCATTGCAGGTCTAGGGAGGTACAGCGTGTGTAAGCATTGAACAATGCCCCTGAGATGATCGAGAATGACTAGTATGTGAGTTGTGCTACTGGAATGTTTATGGGTACTTCAAAAACGGTTTTGATTTTGGTAATATGTCCCTCACTATAATCTTGTTCTTAACAGTTTACACAATAGGACATTTGCCCTTTAGTCCACCGTCTTCCGATCAAGGACAAATCCGGAGTTGGAAAAGTGAGATGTTAGTGATAAAGTTTCACCGCGTTTCCTAACACCGTGTTTCCTCAAATTTCTATAAGAAACACTGTTGGTATGGTTTTGTGAAGTCAAGTGCAAAAACTGGCAAAGGAAGGGAATTCACACAGCAGTGGAGGCCCAGACTCAGGCTTTCTGTGACAGTGCCGTCCGGCTCACTTCCTCATCCCCACTGATGTGAGACCCAGAAAGAGTACTGAATATGTTTGAAATAAAAGACCCGCATTCCAGAAATGATGAACCTAGTCACTGATCTTACTTAGGAGCATTAGAATATCACACACACACGCCTTAGATGTGCCTCTGTTCCCTGCTCACCACTTCTACCCACCAATTCCTGCTAATTTCATCTCCTGCCTCTCAGTCAAGGGTATGGGTCTTTATCATCTGTCCACAGACCAGGCCTCCACAGTCTTGGCCCCACTTAAATCCATCTCAGAGACAGATAGTTCCCTACTCAACTTCCTTCAAAGACTCCCCAAGACCAACAAACGTAGACCATCCAGCTCCCAAACCTTCATGACCTGCCCTATCTTAATCTACACCTACCAACCTTCAGTGAGTCTCAGAATAACCTGGGAAGCGTGTCAAACACAGACTTCTGAGCCTCACCCAGAGACATGTGAAATCAGCACTAGTGGGAGCCAGGATTTAAGGGCCCCTTGTGCTCTGCTGCAGGGGGTGGCTGGATCACACCTGGAGAGGCAATGTCCCCTCCATCCAAAGGCTGGTAGGAACCTCCCCTACACACCTTCATCCCACTGTCTTCTTCCACATACTCCTTCCGTCCGGAGAATCCTTGCCACCATTTGCTTCCTGCTGAATCTTGATTCACTCTCCACAGCACAGGCTCAGCCCCATGCCCTTGAGGCCCACGTGTGTTCAGTGTTCTTTCTTCTGATGCAGTTTCAGTTTTTCTGAGAATTTACCATATTAAACTGACACTATCCACCCGTTTGTCTCATCCACAAGATTTGTGGCTATCAAATGAATATTGGTTAAATGAAACTGGCAAAATGAAGCGTCCGACTAAATCACGCCACTCCCAGACGGATCTTCCTTTATGAGCTTAAGGCAGGTACGTAGGGTCAAAGGAAAAAAACCGCTACCCTGATTCTCAAAATCTAGCGGACATTAGAGGCTTGGGCTCTGATGCTATGCCGCCTGGGGTCCACCCTACACAGGGCACTTACTTGTTCTGTGACCTTTCTATGTCACTAAGGGAGCTGCTGTGGGGATTAGGTGAGGCGACAGATGCCAAGGTCATGAAACAGGTTCAAGCACCAGGTGAGCACTCAACCAGGTCAGCTCTGTCTGTATGTGGCCCAAAGGCATCACCCAAACTGCTATCAAAAGTGGAAGGGGGCTTGCGCCAGTGTGTCGTATACATGCGGGAATGTTGAGCAGCGTCGACACGGTTTCCTTAGCTGCGAACGCTGCCGAGAAATCAACCTACTGCAAAATGGCTGACTTTGATGTTTCTGTGTCCAAATGACCCTGGGACTGTGCCACCACCAAAAGTCAGATCTTACAGAATCTATGCAGAAATAAGGTAACATGTGATTTAAAATTATTTAACTATTGAAAAACTTTTAAGTTTATTTTTGAGAGAGAGACAGAGAGAGCGAGTGGGGGGGAGGGGCAGAGAGGGAGAGAGAGAATGCCAAGCTGACTCCGCACTGTCAGCATGGAGCCCGATATGGAGCTCAAACCCACAAACCGTGAGATCATGACCCAAGCTGAAACCAAGAATTGGACGCTTAACCGACTGAGCCAACTAGGCGCCCTGAAAAAATTTAATAGTTTTTTTTTAATGTTTATTAATTTCTGAGAGAGAGCGAGAGCATGGGAGGGGCACAGAGAGGGAGACAGAGGAGCTGAAGTGAACTCTGTGCACAGCAGGAAGCCAGACGTGGAGCTCGAACTCATGAACTGTGAGATCATGACCTGAGCTGAAGCTGGACATTCAACCGACTAAGCTACCCAGCACCCCATTAGTTTTTTTTTTTTTTTTAAAGAAAGTGCCAGTCATCTTTTCCTTAGTACTATGAAACTCTTACTTATATATATTCTGTTGATAACACTGCTATTGTCAGGAGTAAAATTGCATATATGAAAAGACATTTTGTCAGGTTTTCTTAATTCAGTCCTATATGGACCTTAAGCACAATCACAAAGGAACTAAGAGAGGTTAGGCAAAGGGGCGTGGGTGTGAGGGTGTTCCAGGCAGAGAGCTGCTTGTGCAAACAGCACAGGGGAGTGTTGGTGACAAGCTTACCTAGACAGGTCAGGTGCTTCCCGGGGGGTGCCTCCGCTTCACAGCCCCCAACCCGCCACACAGAAGTGCTATGAACCCTCCTCCCCCTACCCCCCACCCCCCACCCCCAGGGTATTTGCTCGTAATGGCAAGCTTTGTTTCTTATTCATCTTTGTATTCCTAGGGCCTAGTATCGCATTTGGACAGAGCTGGCACTAAATAAATGTTTGCCAAGGGATGTTTCTTCAGTACAATAATTTGTGAGAGTGATATTTTGTTCGAGGATGTTGCCAAGAAAGAAACAGGCCAACAGATCTTGCTCACTGGGTAGGTCCTTTGAGCACAAATCTTAGAAAGGATAATTTCACAAATTCAAGAATAGACATTCTGATACCTGGATTGCAATAGATTCCCCCTAGTCCTTACTGTGAGAATCGCTTTATTTGTACTTCTTAAAAAGAGCCGCCTCTAGTATCATGCACATGGAATTCCTCTTTTGCAATGTGCCTCATAAATGTCTTTGTTCCTCAGGTGTGGGTCTGGGCTCTGCCTGTATGGTACAAATCTGAATTCCAGGCCCATGTTCCCTTTGGTCTTTGGGGCCAGCATCTCCAAATTCAAGAAGTCAAAATCCAAACTCATTTTCCTTTCTAAACTCATGCTGTTCTCTCCAGTCCCTCCCTGAATGAACAGTACTAGCTAGCATCCATCCAGGTGGCCAATCTTGAAACTCAGAGGTCACTCTGCCTCTGCCTCTTCTGGGTTTGCCACATTTATCTAACCAATCACCAAGTCCTACAAAGTCTGTCTGGGAGGCTGTCACCATACGTTTGCTTCTTTCCATCGCTGCTGTCACTGTGTAGCTCAGGCCATGGGCTCTTACCGAGATCACTAGTCAGCAGACTACTACTTAATCGGTCTCTGGCTATACTGCCCCTGACTCTTCCCAGGCCCTAGACCACCTGCATCCAGAGGGATCTTTCTAAAGTTGATCATGCAATTCTGCCTAAAACTATCAGTAGTTCTCTTGGGACTTTGGGATAATGTCCAAACTCCTCCCTTATAGGTCAGGGAGCCCCTCATCTCATCTCTTCTTCATCTCTCAACACTCCGCACCTAAGCAGTCCTTTTTCTAGCCATACCAAACATTTTACAATACCCCAAATACATGTGGGCCATTATCCTTTGCACCCTTCCCTTTTTCTGGAAAATACCTACATATCCTTTGGTTTTCAAGCTGGACACCACCCAATCACACCTCCAGCCCCAGGCTATGATTAAGCTCCTCCTATGTGCCCCCTAAGCTCGTAGCAAGGTGCCAATCACCTGAGAGGTAAATGCATTTTTATCTTTACTTTTTAAATTTTTTTTGAGAGAGAAAACACACGTGCATGTGTAAGCAAATGAGGGAGGGATCTCACAAGTGTGAGATCATGACCTGAGCAGAAATCAAGAGTTGGATGCTTAATGGACTGAGCCACCCAGGTGCCTGGGTAATTACAATTTTTATCTGTCCTAACCAGACTCTGTGATGGGAAGAGCTGGATCCTAATCCTAATTTTACATTTACATAGTATGTCATCAATTAATGTTAAAAGAGTGATTAAAATCGGCATTTCAATGAGATAAAACCTGAGATAAAAAGTCTTTTCTGCAAGTTCAGTCCAGAGTGTTAACTAACATGTTAGCTATTGACCCTTCCAGGACATTTTCATCTTTGCAAGGTAATCTATCAGTCACAGCTCAACTCTTTCTCAAATCACTGAAGTGAACATCGCTGAGGGGTGGCAATGGGTGACAAGGGCCGGCAATGGGTGGGTATGGCCTCGTCACCTGATGCTCCTCCATTCCTGCTCCTGAACCTGAAACTCCAGCGTCTATGGGATTTCTCCTTAACATGTCTTGACTTAGTAGGGTCCCCACATGAATATCAAACCTTTCCTCTAATGGATGGAAGTGAATGTAGGAAATCCTGAAATACCAATTCAATTCAAAAAGCTCTCACACCAATGTAAAAAATGAAATAGACAGGGGTCTCTGGACCAAGCCAACTGAGATCAAAACTTGATGGACTTGATATAGTAAAACCCAGCAAAATTTTAACCTTATTCAAAAGAAAACTAACAAAAATCTAACAGGTATTTGTTAATCTCTGGTACAATTATTTTTAAAATGCTAGAAAATGAATTAATGTATTTTACTTGGCTTGAATAAGTTTCTTTTGGCACACAGGGAATTCCTAAGAAGATCGGACTTCAAAGGGTTGCACTCTTTTGGAGGTACTCTTGATTCCTTACATATTAATTAAATTTCTGATAAAGAAGCTTACTTTGAAATCGAAGCATATTATACAAATAAATGTGAAACACCGACTAAAATAGAAGGGCAAAATTATTAAAAGCTTATTTGGTTTTATTCTCAAGAGGCCGTTGTACTAAAGCTGAATGAGTTACATAAATACCTTTGGCATTTGTTGGATCCTGTTCCTAAACACAATGTTCATATTTCATCTATAATAAGAAAAGCATCTCAAAGATTTGCAAGGCACTAGTCTTGCAAGCGGCCAGTTTGGTGTCTTGAGTAAAGTGAGATTGGCGGAGTCAGCTTAATCCCTGATGGAAAGTTGTGAGCAGGGACCTCGGGCTGCCGGGCAGCTGCTGCTCGGAGGGGCCACACAGGAACCTGCCGCTCGCCTGCGAACGGGGGATCCGTCTCCGGGTCAAGGCTACAATTCATATGGAGCACGCGGGAAGGAACATGAGGGCTTCCACACTTGGGGCTTTCATTACATACGTTAGAAAGTAATCGCTGCTTCAATTCTTCGTGTTTACAGCATCGGGAACACGTCACGCTTCGGAGATAAAGATCAAACCTGCTGCGGTTTGTACCGTCCAAGCAAACTCCGATTTCTATAGTTAAAACAAGGGCGACACGTGTCCCCCAGACCTAGCTGGTCATCCCCCCCCGAATGCTGTCTTTTTCCTCCACCCTGGACAGCCTGTTTTCACCACGTCGACCTCCGCAGGACTGACCATTACCCTGTATCCCATGCACCCCCCACACAGCATCTCCTCCTCAAGTTCCCTGTTTAATCACACTAGAAAGCTATGCCTCTAGGAGCCAGGGTTTAAAAAAGTTGATGTTTTTACTGGCCCAGAAGTCTGAATAACTTGTGACCCACCCATTATTACGGCACAAGGCTAACTTTCATGAAATCTGTGTTGCTTGAACCTACTTGTTAAATCATCAGAACGCCCGCCCACCTCAAGGCCTCAGCTTCTGAACGGGCCTGGTCTTGAGAGGGCTGGAGGAGGAGTGTTTTCGAGAAAGATCTTCAGAAGCAAGATACCCGAAGAAATTTTTATGAGGTTCCCGTAACACAGCATGTTCCCACGTTACGTGTAACGACCTACTGAATGGCGAGATGCCGTGACATCAGAGCTGAAGGAGAGAAGCCGGGCATGTTCCCGTCATGCCTCTGGAGTCCCACCCTCCCTAAGCTTTGCCCCTTGTCTGGCGGCAGGACAGAGCAGATGCTTCTCTGGTTTCAGCCGCTGCCTCTGTACACGCACCCGGAAGACCCTCAGCGACTGCCTGGCTCACAGAGCAGGCCCGGGGTTCTCACCACAGAGAAGCACATCTTTCTTTAAACAGCCCAGACAGGGGGTGCCTAGGTGGCTCAGTCGGTTGAGCGTCCGGATTCGACTTGGGTTATGATCTTGCGCTTCGTGGGTTCGATCCTGCGTCGGGCTCTGTGCTGACAGCTCAGAGCCTGGAACCTGCTTCGGATTCTGCGTCTCCCTTTCTTTCTGCCGCTACCCTGCTCTCTGTCTCTCAACAATAAATAAACGTTCAAAAAAGTTTTTAAACAGCCTGGACAAAAATGGGAGGAGATCAGAGCAGGCTCTTTACTCTCGTCCGTGGGAAATGGGCGTTCTTTGGTAAAAAGGAGAAACGTGTGTTTACAATTTTTACGTGCAATACAGTAACTGTAATACACAAAGGATAATGGTGACCTACACTAATATACCTACGCAACATGAAGATAAAAATCTTTATTATCCTACACTGTCTTCAGAACAGTACCCCAGAGTAGCTTGGTTTAAATACACATGACCTGTCCTTGCTCAGTTTCTTTTGAATCCTAAAAAGGATAATTGCCTGTTGACACTTCTGCTTATCCCTCCTTCTGCTTCCCAAGCCTTCCTTCCCTTCCTTTTTCCTTCTTCCTTCCATCTTTACTCTATCCCAGTCTAACTTGGCGGTCATCTATCAACGGTCACTTTTGGGGACTTAGCGATGGACACATTTTCCAAAATGGAAACTATATATGGTTATTTACAGTTTCTAAGGCTCTGTGATACCCACTCTCTCATTCAACTGTTAAATTACCCCTCCTGTGAAGAAAGGGGCAACTATTAATCCCCATTCACAGCAACTTTTCTGCACTCCAGCCCAAGTGTATTCAGCCTGGAATCTGCTCATAGAAGGGCTGGTGAGAAGAGGTGGAAAAGGGTGACAGGCAGGAGGTAGACCTAAAGAAAATAATTAATGCTCTCCTCACCTGTGAATTCCCTTATTTTAGGTGAATTCCTCCATAATCACCTTATCAATTTAACAGCCTCTTCATTAAAATGGCTTACAAGTCATTACAAAAAAAATTCAAACTTCCTGAAAAAAAAATCACTTATGTTAAAACTGAACATTAACCAGAGCCCCAGCAGAAGAAATAAAAAATTCATGGATATGATAATCTACAATTGTTTTTGAAGCTATGATGAGACAACTAACACTGTAGAAAAGAAATAAAGATAGAATATAAAGTAGAATTTTTATTTGCAAAAAAGAACGAGAAACCTTTTCTCTAACTGAATTTAAGAATTTCAAATTCCTGGCTCTTCACGATAACTTGGCAGAGACTGAGCTTTTTTTTTCTAAAATTGGGAGAAGTTTAATTTGGATCCATAATGTGCACTGACTCATGGTTGACTCTGGGTTTTAATTACTAATAAGTGAAGTGTGAATCAAGTCAAGTAATCTTGTGAGAATCTGTGCCATTGAACACCATTATTTGAGCTTAAGAAAAATGACCTGGAAAAAGAAAGAGGTCAGACAAGAAAAACTTTCAAAAGGAAATAAGGACAGCTGAACATTCGGCGTACAGATTTTTAAAAACCAATAAGCTCAGGTTCTGATTTATCACCTACTTTGGTGATATCAAACAGGTAGGGATGAGCTAATACTTGTATAGTGAGTGTAAACTGACTTCTGGGGTTTCCGTATCTGTTTAAGGGAAGCACTCACATGTATCGCTGGATCAGCTCATACTTATGAAGAATGGAGATAAGAGTTTGGCTTAACCTCAAGTTCTTATTTCCCGGCCTTGCCTTCGTTATGACTTTTTAATGATGTTGACACAGTTCAGGAAAACGGTACCTGTAACATGCACTTTTGCATTTTCTGTACTTCCTTGACTATGTTCAGATTGTAGCACGATGAATTAGGAGAGCTGTATTTCCCTCTTTTAAAGCTAGTTTATAAACGTCCAAGAAAACAGAATTAGAAGCACTGGCAGTGTTTACAGCCTAAGCAGTGAGAATTTAATTCACTCATTCATCAAATATTTACCAGAGCCCTTACCAAAGTGCCCTGATCTAAACTAGCTCCTGGGTATACCAAAGTGAGCAAAGCTGCCGTCAGGGTCCGGCTTTCTGATCTAGTTGGAGAAAGAAATGTGAAGCAAATATACTGAACTAGGTGACAACGGGCATTCAGGTGGAAGGAGGTGGCAGTGGGGTGGGACGGTGTGCGGTTGGGGAAACCTTCTATGAAGAGGACACTTGATGCCTACACCTGAAGACGGAGCAGCCCTGAGCGGCTGGCTGGGGCCAGGGCACAGGAAGAGGGAAGAGATAAGGAAAGACGTCCCTCAGAGCCGACGGAAAGCTGTCGTGGCTGAATCACGCAAGCCATGGAGGAAACAGGGAGAGTGGTAAGAAATCATAAAATACCTTTTTAAATGAAAAAGTATGGGGCGCCTGGGTGGCTCAGTTGGTTAAGCATTCAACTTTGGCTCACGTCATGATCTTGCAGGTTCGTGGGTTCGAGCCTCGTGTTAGGCTCTGTGCTGACAGCTCAGAGGCTGGAGCCTGCCTCGGACTCTGTGTCTCTCTCTCTCTCTCTCTCTCCACTCCCTTGTTCGTGTTCTCTGTCTCTCTCTCAAAAATAAAGAAACATTTAAAAAAAAAGTATGGGAAATATATTTTTTATGTAGCATTTCTGCAAAAAAATGTCGTCATTATTCATACTCAAGTTCAAACCTGGCAACAGGGAATCCATCCCCTAGCTGTGAAAACAGGTGCAACAGGCACACCTGTGCACCAGCTCCTTGGGCTCCAGGCCTCCACATTCGACCTGGCACTTCCGTCCCCTGTGCAACGGCACCTGTGACCGGCCCAGCAGGGCCGGGGACCGCACAGGGCTCCCTCCCGACATCACTGGTCCTGCTGTTAACCACATCAAGTTCGGGAGAGGCTGGGAGCAGCGGGCACTGACACGGCACGGCAGTCCTGGAAGCCTACCTGGTAGAGGGAGAACTGTCCCGGCTTCAGGCAGTCTGGCCACAGAGTCAGAGAACAGGGTAACTATTCTATTCTGCTCTACGCTCCCACGTTACTGCCCTTTCTTTGAATCTGTGTGCTTCGATGAAGGGAGTATGAACAAATGCCTATGGTTCTCAACTGCTTTAAAATTTTTAAAATATTTTTAATGTTTACTTATTTTTGAGAGAGAGAGAGAGAGAGGAAATGGGGTAGGGGCAGACAGAGGGGGACAGAGGATCTGAAGTAGGTTCTGTGCTGACAGCAGTGAGCCTGATATGGGGCTCGAACTCACAAACCATGAGATCATGACCTGAACTGAAGCCCGAAGCTCAACTGACTGAGCCACCCATAAGCCCCTGGTTGGCAACTGTTAGGCCAGCTCTCCTCCATCCTTGTCACCGACATCTTCCATCCTCTGGCATGATAACCATGTCCTCTGGGCTCAGAGTCTACAAAGCTCTTCTTTTGTCTATATCCTTTTATAAATGGTCTATTCTTGCCACAGAAGTGTGGTTCTCTGAGGGCCGCTTATATGCTATCTCAGCCTAATGCCTCACCTTAAACTCCTCCTTAAAACATTTTTCTCAAAGAACAGTACTTTGTCTTAAGAATGTCTTAAGAAATTACTGGAGACAAGAGTTTAATGGGGTAAAAATGCCCAAATGAGAACCGTCACTGACACGACAGGAATGGAGGGTGATCTGGAGCAGAGCCTTGGTCTCAGCCTCTCAATGTGAGGGATTTGAAATATTCAGAGCTGCACCCCTACCTCTTGAACCTTTCTTTGAAAACGAGGTTGAGGCAGTTTCTCAATCTAGGAGGTGGTTTTTACCCACAGGACCAAGACAAAAAGGGAAGAAAACATTCTGTTCAATCTCACAGACTTGGTACTTTTTAGATCAGAACAGAAACCTGTGGAAAAGTTACAGGAGTCAGCAAATTAATAGTATCCCTTAGAGTTTTCACCCTTTCTTTTAAAAACTGTTTATTTTTGAGAGAGAGAGAGAGTGTGAGCAGAGGAGGGGCAGAGAGTGAGGGGAGGCAGAGAGCGAGGGGGACAGAGCATCCAAAGCCCGTTCTGTGCACTGACAGCAGTGAGCCCGATGCGGGGCTCAAACTCACAAACCGTGAAATCATGACCTCATGACCGCAGTCAAAGTCGGGCGCTCAGCCAACTGAGCCACCCAGGTGCCCCCGAGTTTTCACTCTTTAAGTGCTAACCTGCTAGTAACCAATCATTCTACTGATTCTATATCTATTGGGTTATTTCAAGTATCCACTGTTAACATGATTCCCCACATTCCCTTATCTGTAAAAATTACACAGGGGCCCACAATAAGTCTTCTGAAATATGCTTCCTGTGCATTTCCTACAGAGACACACCAAAATCCCCTCTTCAACAAAGCAAAGGAAAGGTCCACAGATCTTCTTGAGTCTCTGGGCAAAAGATGGTTGGCTCCATGTCTCCTGATTTCCCTGAGGAGGATACAGCTATTTTCTCTCAAAGCTAACTTGAAGCTTTGCTTCAGGATAATAAGCGGCGATGGCACACAAGTGGACCGTCTCCCTAAGACTTAAGTAACAAAAATCCTCCACAGCCCACGAAATAACAGAATAATGACTGGCACTATCTGGGTGGCAGACTGAGATGATCAGTAACTATTCAAATCCCTCTGCTGCTAACGGTGAACCGGGGACTTTGAGAGCGGCAGCTGCCAGGAGCCTTACTTCTAGTTGTTATTCTGCCGTTACTGGGGCAGGATGAGGGGGAGAGGGTCACCTTATGCTCTTAAACTTTTGATATTCTGTAAAGCCAAAACACTAATAGTAACAACTGGAGGGTCCAGGAAAGACGGAGCAGATACTGAGACACTCTAGTGAGCCATGGTTTATGACAACAGAGCAAGAAGTTCTTCCCCCTGCCAGCAATCTCCAAAACCTTAATGGGAGCTTTTTTTCTATCATTCATTCATCCATCCATCCATCCGTCCATCCATTCATTCAAAGAGAGCATGCTTCCACGGCGGGGGGGGGGTGGGGGGGTGGGGAGATACAGAAGGAGACACCAAGAATCCCAAACAGGCCCCATGCGCAATGTGGGGCTCAGTTCCATGATCCTGGGACAAAAATCAAGATTCTGATGCTCAGCCAACTAAGCCAGCCAGGCACCCCTCTTTTTATTTAAAAAAAAAAAAAAAAGTTTTTAAAAGAATGCAGAACTTTAAACTCGGAGCTACTGAAGGGGAATGTCAGTTCATCAGCTACTTTCTACAAAAACAAGTGGCAAAACTCTGTATCTGAAGTATTATCAAAGCAAGGGATCTGGAGAGAGGAGGAACACAGTGAAAGTAAGGAAGACATAAAAGGTTAACTGAGAATTTTGTTTTGTCTATTGCATCATCCAAATAGTGCACATACATTTTTTACTGTGGTTAGAACGCATAACAGGAGATCTACCCTCTTAAGAAATTTTTATGTGCACAATACAGTATTGTTCACTGTGTGCACAATCGTCTTGCTTAATTGAAACTTTATACCTGTTCAACAGCAGTTTCCCATTTCCTCCTCTCTCCAGCTCTTGGCAACCACAATTTTACTCTGTGTTTCTAGGAGTCGGACCATTTTAGATACCTCATTTAACTGGAATCATGCAATATGTCCTGTGACTGGCTTATTTCACTTAGAATAATTAACTGAGCATTGGAAAGATAGCTAAGTGAAAATTTTAGGAAGTAGTTAACTGGCCAAAAGTATATTTGATTAAAAACTACGCAACACAGTAATCTCAAACTATACAACCACTACCAGCAAAAGAAAGAGGACATGGCTAGGACTTGGGTGGGAGTTTTATGATACTAGTACAATCAGAAATCCCTGCATTACAAGTGTTTCCCTTTCATTATGTAGATTCCTCCCCATTTAAACTAACCATAAAAGTCAATAATTAAAACAAGCTTAAGAAAATCATTTGCTAGAGTGTCCTGCACAGGTTTACTTTGCATCTGCTGAGATCAAACTGCTTCTACTAGATCACTAGGTTGTAAGGTGAAAACAAATGGAAAAATCCGGGAGTGCATTTAAAATTAGAGGCCAGGGCAAAACCAAAGGTAGAGCACTGGCTCAAAAGTTAGCTCAGGGCCAGGAAGCCAGTAAGATTAGATGTGCCAAGTATCTGATCTATAAGCAAACCGAAAAGCAAGTAATTCAACGCTTGGCTGTTAGGGAAAACTATGGTCTAAAATAAAATACGCTCGAAGGAGAAGAGAGGAGAGGCCCTTCCTGAAAGTTTATGCTAATCAACAACAAGCAAGATTAACCTTAAAATAGGAGGAGTTTAAAATAAAGACAGAAACTCTGAAGACTTTTGATACCTCTCTCAATATAACACAAAAAAACATCTTTTCATTTTCCAAGTAGTGTTTCAGATACTCAGAAGTAAACAGTATCCATAAAGTTTTTTTTAAAGAAACTTCAAAAGTCTGAAACTATAAGGTTGAACCTTGTGAAATTGTCATGTTTTTGAACATCAAGAAGTTCAAGTATCAGAAATTTCACGTGGTTCAACCAAAGAAAAAAAGGGGCTCATTAATTCAATGCTAAGAATAAAAATCTGAAGACACGCTAATATTCTGTGGCTTCGACTTGGCTTCTACTTCTACGGGAAGTAGGAGTCAAAGTCACACACTACTGTGGCCATTCAGTGGCCATGTAAATAAGGCTAAAAATCTATTTTCCATTTATAACTTTTTTTTTTTTTGTCTACGACACGACAATTCTATTCCCAATAGAATTCTCCATTCCTCTCTTTGGACCCCAAACCCAGCTGTTGGTGGTAAAACTTCAAGCACACAGTCCTTCTGTGCCCACATACACCGCACTTCTCAATCTGGAATTCACTGCCATCTCCTACTCACTCCATCCCTCCTCTACTGTGCTACTTTCTTCCACCTCTGGCACACTGACAGTCCCATCTGTCCATGGCAGGTTTCCCCCACCCCTTTCCTTTGAATACACCAGTGATCTAACCATTCCAGCATAGAATGTGGCAATTCGTATCAGCCTTTGTCCTCTGCCATTCCCATACAGATGAGCTCTGTTACAGTCTTAAAGAACGCATAGGAGATATGGTCTCACTCCATTTTCTGCCATATCTAGATCCTGGTGGCTTTCTCAAAAAAAAAAAAAAAAAAAAAAAAGTCGTTCTCTGTGGTAGTAGTAAAACAAAACAAAACAGGAAAATGTTTTGGAGCTTTCTGGATTCCGGAAAATGTGCACAGAGCCTGAGTGACCGACGTTAAGCATTAAGGAAGTAACGTGTAACGGCAAGAGGCTCTCAACGTGCCTTCCACAATTTGCGATGACGGCATGTTTCAGAACAGTACAGGCACATTTCTGACGCTCACTCCATCGGAATCAATCATTTTCTAACTTCGATTCTGGCGGTTACAGAGGCAAATACGGTGACGACACCAACAGGATGACAAACATAGTATCTGACACCCCACTGTTTCGAACGCCCACGCACAACCGCCCACGCGACATCTACATACCTCGAATTCGCTATTTCCACTTTGGTTCTGGCCATGGCAGCCGCCCTTTGCGCGCCTTCAATTGCTCGGTCCACCTTCTCCCTAGTTTTTGTATTTCGTATCGGTATCAGCTGCTTCCTTATTCCACGGACCAGAATATTATTTTTGTATTTCCCCTCTTCTTTGGAGCCGTCGGGAAACACGGTGCAGCCGTAGCCATGCCTCTTGTTGTTTGCCCACTCGCCTTCGTACTTCATGCCGTTGGAGCGCTCGCTAATGCCGAACCCGTTTCGCTTGTCGTTCTTCCACTCGCCCATGTAGGTTTCCGTGGTGGTGGCGTCCACGTGGTCTTCCACGGGGCAAAAATCACAATCTACGTCGCCGAAGCTGATGGTGGAGTTGGCGTCGCTGGAACTAATTCTGCTCATGGCCGCGTCGCTGCGCACCGAGCTGCGCTTGCTGGAGATGGAAGACTTGGATTCGGACTTGCGAAGTTTCATGCTTCCGAGGAGGGAGCCCCTTCGGAAGAGGCCGCCCTTCTTCTTGCCCGCGAGCTCCGCGTCGGCGTGGAAGTTGAGCACGAAGCCGCCGCGGGTGCCGGCGGGGCTGTCGGCGGCGGCCGCGGCGTCGTGGAGCACGCTGCCGTTGCTCTGCTCGCTGCGCAGCGAGGCCATGGAGGTGCGCAGCGGCGAGCGGATCACCGTGGCCATGCCGTACGGCACGCTCTGGCGCACGCCGTAGCCGTGCCGCATGCCGCCGGCCCACTGGCCCTGGTAAGTACCTTCGGGAGAGACGGCGAGAAAGCACAGCGTGAGTCGGGGGCGGGAGGGGGCGACCTCGCCTGCCAGCCCCTGGGTGCGCCCAGGAGAGCCTGGTGCCCAGAGCAGGCAGGCAGGCTCGTGGTCAAAACCCAGCCCCCCAGCACCTGGGTGCGCCCAAGAGAGCCTGGTGCCCAGAGCAGGCAGGCAGGCTCGTGGTCAAATCCCAGCCCCCCAGCACCTGGGTGCGCCCAGGAGAGCCTGGTGCCCAGAGCAGGCAGGCAGGCTCGTGGTCAAATCCCACACGTCTCCAGGTCAACCCTAAGCGATACTCTACGTTTCATCCACTTGCTTGTGAATTCGCGCCCTGTAATTCTGTGTCTATGGATTCAATGTAATTGTTTAGCTTTTTCCAAACGTTTGGTAGTTTTATGTTTCATTTAAAAACGAGTGTTTCAGATGAAACCACCGCTTTGTAATACGAAAATAGTGATCATTAGAGAACTTTTCTCCCCTGAAGTTAACACATCAAACTCCTCATAGGAAGGTAGTGTCACAGAAGATGAAATGAGCTCTACTCGTGAATTTTAATTATACTCATTGAGCAGAAAAGCTCTAAAAACTCTAGGTCTGTCACTAGAACATTCCAACAAGCTCAGAGACTTAATTAAAATGGTTAGTGGTCGCGACATGAGTCATCAAGCACATTTTACTTTACATTTTTCTTTTAGGTTCAGCATCTTTTTTTTAGGGCAGGAAAGCTGTTTAATATTTAGAATTATTATTTAGATTTGGGAGAAATGTTTGGAGCTAAGAGTGATTTGACAAAAATGATATATACCCTGAATATGGTGAGACATTATGAAAAAATGGGCAATTGATTTTAACATTTTGTACTTCCACGTGAAATGGTCAAGATTTGCCCTGTACTCCTTGCCAGATTTGCTTTCTCCTGGTCATTCTCTTCATAGATTTCCCTAGTCACTGCCACTACGTAATGAGCCACATCATGGACTAGAAGCACTCTGAGGGCAGGAGTTACCTCCTAAGCAAACACAAAACTTCCAGTCTCATGGCTTATGTGTCTTGTGGTCTGCAGGTGTTGATGACTTTATAGTAAGTAGCTATGGTGGCTCAAAAGAGTATACAATGTACCCCTAGAAAAACTGAACTAAGGCCAAAATAAAACTTCCACTATTTAACAGTATGGAATTCATCTCAGAGCAAAGGGATGTTTGACAATGTCCCTAAAACTTTGTTGACTCCAGATCACTTTTTCAATGAATAGTATGCCTTTTTAGGAATAGCAGAATCTCTAATCTAAAGCATTTGTGTAAATTTTTAAGCAAGTTAGCAAAATAATGTAGTGCTGCTTTTAAAATAATCACATGAAAAACTGAATACTAAAATTAGGGAGCTTATGGGTGGCTCAGTCAGCCATAGGACTCTTGAATTTTGGCTCAGGTCATGATCTCACAGTTTGGGAGTTTGAGCCCTGCGTTGGGCTCTGCCCTGGTGGTATTAAGCCTGCTTGGGATTCTCTCTCTCTGCCCCTTACCTGCTCTCTCTCTCAAAATAAATATAAGTGAACTTGAAAAGAAATAGGAAACTTAGGGAAAAAAATTTTTTTTCTTTTTATAGAATATAGAATTTTCTTTTCAAAATCAAGGCCATTTCCTTTAATTAAAGGCACATTTTAAATTATGGTATCCCCCAGAAGTTATCTAGAAATTTTAAGATATAAGTACTTCTGTATGTTTCATAGTAACTCACAATACCATAGAAAATAAATCATTACAGTGATGCAATCATTTGATGTAATCAAACGTCGACCTCTGTCAGTTTCTGATTGTATAGATCTACCTTGAAGTCACTTTTCATTTTATATTGCCACACACAGATTTCCGCTGTGTGGCATGTTTACTTTTTAAATACTGAGCGATAATGCTAATGGTTTTAGATCACTGTGTTAATACGTGATTTCATTGCATTTAAAAGTTAAAACTGTAATGGATCCAAAGCAAAAGTTTTGATTCATTTCAAGACTACCTTCTCTTTCTGTTTATTCTGATAGGTCTTTTTATAGGACATAAATCTAACAGCAGGGCAACAATGAAATTCTAGGAGGTCTGGTACGATGAATGTCCTATTCTAGGCAAATGTACAAGTTTTAACCTGACCTTTATGAACTTCTAAGAAGGTAGGTGGGCCATAGCTTTCTCAAAAGGATTGAACCCCAAAGGATAAGACAGTCGTATAGAACATTTCGGGTTAAGAAGGTTCCTGCTGAATATTAGCCATTTCCAAATACCACCACCTTAACACGGAAGGGAATTAAATTAGGAAATCTGAACTTTGACTTTTCCTTGGTCTATATAGATAAAATACAAGTTCTAGCATAAAGGTTCTACAACTTGACTTACATGTTAAAACCTTTTTTAAAAAATATTTTGTGTAAACAAGGAATGCTATAATCACCTCCTAGCTTTCTACATCATGACAAGTTAATTTTGCAAGAATAGTTTCCAAAGGTGCTATTTGAGATCAATTAAGTTTCATACTTTTAAAATGCAACCATACCATCTTAGTAAATGTTTAACAGCGAGGGAGAATTAACAAGTAGCTTTCTTAAACTGATATCTCCAAAAGTAAGACAAGTATTCAGAATTTCCAAATAAGTACTGCTTGAAAATCCAAGCAGTTTAAGGCAACAGCAGTAATTAGAAAGTTTAGGTCTCTGCTTAACTGTCAAGCAGGGAAGGGGAGGTGGTAACAGCATTGGCCACATTCCCATCCGATTTTCTTAAATCACAGTGTATGGAAGGCTTCCTCCATGGAATTGCTAAAAACCAATTTACAGTCAAACTGTTAGGAGTTCATTTGAAATTTAAAATAGGTTTAGTCAATGAACTTAGAAAAAAAAGGTTTCTATTTTTTTTTTTTTATGAAGCAGGTAGGTATCAACTTCTCACCACTGTCCAAATAAAGTTCTAATTAGCTCCTCTCCATTCCTCAAATAAAGATGCAGATTTCACAAGCATAAAAAGTATTTTTATGGGTTTTTAAAGTATGTTCTATGATTTTTCATCTGGGAACTGGTTTGCTAGCTATAGCCATTTTAACTACACAGTCTTGTAGTGGAAGGCTCCCAGTTCAGAAGGCGTTCCCGTCAAATGTAGACCGTGCTATGCCAAACCTACATTTGTGGGCAGTGAATGGGTATATGCAAGCACGCATACAGTTAATAAAGCAATGCGTCCTCCTAGATATTTCCCATAGTTTTATGGCTGGTGAAAACAATGAGGCACAGCAGATCAGAATTTATGCAAAAAATTCTGGGCACCTGGATGTGGATTTCATTATTATGGCACTTATTTTTAATTTTCAGGCAATTTCTATGCCAGCAACACTTCGCACACACATTACTGATAAAATAAGTCAAGTGGTACTTCCCACGTGAAGCTAATGCTTTCTTCATCTTCCAGTTTAATGTCCTCACAGAATACATGGAGTCAGATTTTCCCGAAGTTTGACAGAGGGTGCCCAGGGATGGGCATGTGGTGGTGAAGAGGCAAAAATAAACTAATTCTTAAGTAAGAATGGGGAGGGTGAGATTTCCTAGTTTGGCCAAAAGTTCTGTATAAAATAAGTTATTGCAATATACTTCTACTTAGACCACCACTTTATGACTCTGGACTTTCTAATTAAACGGAGTGACATATGAAAGAAAGCAGAAAATCAGCTAGTGCAGAGTAGACCCTGAAAGTGATTTTTAAAGTTTTTTTCCTTCCTAATTGGTAGCATACTTGATTTTTTTTTTACACAAAAGGAAAACCACAGTCCCATGGTGATGCCAAATTCTAAGGGTTTCAAAAGTTTTTTAAGTCAGTTTAAAAACAGAAGACAGATTATTCATAAAGTCATCCCAGTCATTTGAGCTTCTAAAACACATAGAAGACCTCTGTTATGCTATATATATACTTTTTTTTTATTGCTAAGTGTAATGAATACTCTAAACCAAGAGATTTTGTTTAATTAGTAACTTTAAAAGACTAATTTATTTTTAACCTTCCCAAACTGAAGAGAACTATCCTTGTCCTTCTTAAAAGGTTATAAAATAACAAGCATTATTTAAAAAATAAATTTTGCATTCTACTTTTGAGCATGGAATTTAGTTATATTGCAGACCTAGGGTCTCCAATAAAATCCCGTCACAAGCTAGCATATTTACAGGGCTGTCAACTAACGTACTATATGCCCATTCAGAACATTTAAAGGCCGAATTAATAACTGTGGAGCGCAAGTCCCATATAACCCTTATAAAGATTTTGCCCCCTTTTAATCCATGAGAACCATATCCTTTATTTATACTGTAGGACCAAAAGATGTCCATTTTATCAAATCCTACCATTGTACGGTTTTGCATTTCAAATACAGCCCAAGTGTTCTGAGTAAGTGAAGTGTACAAATTGTATAAGCTTTTATATAAGTAGTGACCTAACTGAAGTTGCAGTGGGCTGGAGAAACTTTTAATTGGATCCTTTTCATACCCTTCAGCTCTGAGCCGCGTAATTACAAAAGTTGACACTGCCTCCTAGAACCCTTTTCAATTAACTATGAGTGTGTTTATTATCAGAAAACGTATTTTGCCAAAGTATAACCCATTCATCCTTCTCCGCTCATTACACAAGGAAATTCATCAGGTTTTGACACCTGTTTCAGTAATGGATACTTCTCGTAATTAAAAGAAAGGAAAAAGGAACTCTGCCTCTACACAATTTATTTTGCAAATATTGTAAAGTATTAAAACGAGGCAATTTGGGGCATAGCCAGCATGTTGAGGTCATACACCTTAGTGCAATTTAGTGATTCCATATTGTCACGCTCTGGAATAAAGCGGCTGCTAACTTAATTGCAGGACTAGAGCTTTTAATATATTTCTTAAAACACCGGCTTCGTCGTTCCTTTCGAAGACACTTTCCTAGTAATTTGCCCAAAGTTCTCCAGGTCAACAATGACGACCAACCATTCTTTTGATTGAAAACCACTACTTTAAGGAACCTAACGAAAACTAGGAAGAAAAACCCACACCCTCTGAGCCCCACCTGCATCAGGTGGCCTCTCCACTTCCATAGCTAGGAGGTTTCCAAATGCCACTACGCCAAACAAGGCGCAGTTCCCCTACATCTTAGTTATGGGGTTCTGGCTTCTATCTTTAGGCTACGGGAGGACCAGAAGCGAAATACGACTCCACGTGAAACCAATCCGGGGAGCGGTCGGCACCGACCGCCAGGCTCCCGAGCCCAGGGCGTTTGCTCTAACTCCGCCGGAGTGGCGTTTTCAAACCCGGCCGGGAGAGGGAGGGATCAGGAACGTAATGTGACGGGCTCAAGTGACAGCGTCCTGTCTCCAGCCCGGCCCACCCGGGCGGCGCTCCCTCCTGGTGGCAGTGCAGCGCTGGCGCCGGCCAGGTAGATTCACGCCTCGCTCCCCCGGGTGTGGACACGCCGCCCGTTCCGAGAACCGGGTCGGACCAACCCCCCCCCGCGCTAGTCGCGTCCCCACGCCGGCGCGGGAGGTGGGTGGGAGGCCTCCCCAGGTGTTTTGGCGGGTTTCCGGGCACGTGCGCCTCGAGTCCTCCCCGCTTCCCCGCAGCCGGGGCAAAGCCCAGCGCACCAGCTCGCGGCGCAGCCGGGCCGCCGGCGACGCTGCTCACCTCCGTCCCCGTAGGTCTCCACGCCGTACCCGTCCTGCAGCCCGTTACTCCAGGTACCCTCGTAGCGAGCGGGGGTGCACAGGCTCTGCCGGACCCCGTAGCGCCCCTTGAAACCATGTGACCACTCCCCCCGGTACATCCACTTGCCCTTCGTCTCCACCCCCAGCCCGTGCCGCTTGCCCTGCGCCCAGTAGCCCTGGTAGGTGTTGCCGCTGGGCCAGGTGTAGCCTCCAGCCACCTCGAAGCCGTGCGACCAGGAGCCCGAGTACTCGCCCTGGCCCCTGGGCCCCGTGCAGATGCCATGCCCGTGCGCCTTGCCCTCCTCCCAGCCGCCGCAGTAGGTGCCGCCATCGTCGAAGTCGAACCTTCCGCCCGTCATTCGGGGGGCAGCCCCGGCGCGCTCCCCGCGGGGGCACGGACGCGGGCAGAGCTGGGCACGGCAGGGTGTAGCTCGGGGACGGGGGCCCGGCGGGCGAGCTCACGACAGCGCCCCGGGCAGCTCGCGCCGCCGCTCGGCTCCAGTCCGACGCCGCCCCCGTCCTCCCCTCTTCTTTCGCCGCCGCCACCGCCGCCTTCCTCCTCCTCCTCCTCCTCCTCCTCCTCCTCCTCCTTCCCCGCCGCCGCCCGGGCCAGCGCCGCGCGCGAGAGGACAGCCCAGGCTCCGGAGCGGACCTTCAGCTGCTCCCGCCCGCCCACGTGAGCCGGGCGCCGCCCCGCGCCCGCCCCTCGTCCCCTCCCCGGGCGCCGAGGCCCGGCCCCGCGGCGCTCCGGCCCCGCCCGGCCCTGCCCCCCGCCCCGGGAGCCGACGCTTCCCCGGCGGCGGGCGGGCGGGCGCGGGGAGCGGGCGGCGCGCGTGTGTTCGAGCCGTGCGATGCCGGTGGCGGGGCGAGCGTACCCAGGGACGCGCGAGAACCCCGGCGGGCAGACGAAGGCGCGGCTGCGTGTGCGGGGGCAGCTCGCGGGCGGCGCAGCCTCCTGTGTTTGTGTTTGGGGTTTATCAAAGTGGTTAAGCTCCTGTAAGTGCCACCACGTGTGCGTTGAGGGAAAACTCCCGTATGCGTGTTTGTCTGCATGGGGTTTGTAGTTGCATTTTTTCGGCATTCCAACTTGTGTACTGTTGCGTTTGTCATGCTCAGCTGTCATCGTGAATTAACAGCTCCTAGATAGATGTATGCATGTGATATAAATCTCCGGCAGCCTAGATATAATTGTGCAGAATGTTCTTTTACACCTACCCGTTTCTAAGCACATGTGTTTGCATTTATTTAATGAAGATACGGGGCGGGGGGTGGGGGGAGAGAGCCGTGCAATTTGAAAAGGCGCAGACTAAATTGGTTAGCTTTTTATTTGTAATAAGGAAGAGGATGTTTTGCATCTGTCTTTCCAGAGGTATATGCTATTTCCTTTCGCATCAGAGCTCCTAATGCCTCATTTGTTCTTCTGACAACCTTAGAAATTCTTCAGCCAGGAGCTATGTACCCAACAGGCAAGACAGCTCAGTCTTTGAATATAGTGTTTGTATCTGGAATGTACACCTGGTACCTCTCCACCGGGATCCACAGTTTAACAAAATAAATAGAAGATCTCAAGGAGGAATATGGTAAGTAAGACAGTGTTCTAAACTTACAAAAAGCCTGTGACCTAAAAAAAAAAACTGGGGACAGGTGTCAGCTGATCTACTTTCCAGCTACAACACTGCTTTGTTGAATTCACTTTAGGCAACTCTTTTGAACTTGCAAACTTCTATGTTCCCATCTGCCAAATGGGAATGGCAAGATTTGTTTCCCCCCTTTCTGTGTAAGATGATAACAGAGTATGTTGCGCACAGTGCGAAACCAAGAATTAGAGATTTGGTATTAGGCGAGTTGAATCAGTAGAGTCTTTGGTGAAAGCAGGCATTGGTCTCAAGCTCACCATCAATATACTTACGGGAGACACCTTTCTGTGGTTCATACCCTGGGGTCTTAGGTTGGCCTCTCAGGGACACTGCTTTGCAGAGTTTTCATGATATTCCTTAGACTGAGAGGCTTTGGGATGACTGGAGAAGCAACAGAGGCTGCCAAAGTTTCCGTAAGTATTTGATAATCAGATAAAAATGATCTGATGTCAGGGTGTCAGGGTAAGGGAGCAGGGGAAAAACAGATTAAACTACACAGAAAAGGAACTGAAATTGACCTTGAATGGCTGTATCTCAGGATTGGAGCTGGCCTTTCCTGCTTATCTGGCTGAAATACTGAAAGAAAAATCTCAGTTTACACAGAGCCAAATCACCAAAGAGAATTAGAAACCCTCATCCATGGCACTGCCTGCAGAGATGCCAGGAATAGTGCTTACCCTAGTGGCCTGAAATAATTACGCATCTTGCTCAGCATCTTGTCCTGGACTAGGGATTGATTTAGGCCACTGGGAAAACGAGGGCCCAGGACTTTGCAGCTGAACCGCAGTTCATTTCTCTGTTACGGGGTACACCAGGATCAGAAGCTAGCATCGGGAGACACGTGGCCATCTACTGTGGGGCTCTATTTGATATGAAAACACTGCAGTTGCTCAAGCCGACATCTTTTTTTCCTCTTCTTAAACTGGCTTTTCTCACAAAGTACGTTTTGTCCTTTTCCCATTCTTCTTTTTTGTGAATCTACACCCATATGTGTTGGAATCCATATATGAATATTTCAGGGCTAAGTTTTTGTTCGCAAGCATGGTGGAAACACTTTTTTTTTTAACTTTTCCGAATGAGGTCTCATGCAAATAATGGATTTCTTCTGAAATTAACTCGCACAGAGCAAGTGACGCACTGGCTTCTGTGACGGATGTCTAGGCCGTCTCTGGTGGGTGGACAAAGGATGATGACACACATATATCTGGATAGAATATGGAGATTAGGAGAAGATAAGAGACAGGGCCATTTATCTCTTTATCGCTTGCTGTCCTTCATAAGATGTCTTCTTTGGAAGGATTCTTCATTAAAAGAGAATCCACCACCGAAGACGTGGTGTTCCGTTTCAAGTAATTCTAATCCTAACCTGAGTCTGCCATTGGCTCTCTTCATGGAAGGAAATTAGTATTGAATTTTTGGTTCAAAATTCAAAAGGACAACTTTGGCACGGTAACCATGTAAGCCATGCTTCAGCCTACCCCCTGCCGTCACAATGGAGTGTTTCCCCAGTCACACTGATGGGCTTATGAATATAAGTGTTCAGGTTCAATGGTAATGGTTGGAGAAGACTGGGAAAGAGAAGGAGGAGGAGGAAGAGGTGCTGACAGTGAGGGCATCACATATAGTAAGCAGTGGAATAATGCTGCAGTTCACTAGTCAGGGTTAGTAATGTCCTTATTTTCCCTCTCACTCTGAACCTTTGCCCTGGATAAGGGGGAGTTGAATTTAGCTTTAAGAAGGGATTAGTAAGAAGAGAATGTGAATGTGGGTTTGACAGGTGGGATGGGGGAGGCCATCAAAGCCCAGGGGCCAACAGCCACTCTAGCAGTTTCTTTTTCTCCATGCTCAAAATTCAGCTATTTTCGGCTTCCATTCTAAAAAAAAAAAAAAAAAAATTGTAACAAAACTAAGCCATTTTGAGTGTGAATGTCTAGTAACAACCTGTTGCTGAGGATGTTCTGTTTAGAATTTAATATTTTTTAATGAAGATGTGCTTAAAAACGTATTGGCAACTTTATTTTGTTTACATATCGGAATTATTGAAATTCTTGGTAAAAAATTTACAAACAACAAAGTCTGATCTGTAGATGTGTATGGTCTAAGGTGTGTTCGCCGCTTCAAAGTGTGTAAAAAATCACATACAATTAAAATTACTGCATTAGGTAAGTTAATCAAAATGAGTCGTTAGCACATTTAGAAAGCATTTATAAAAATTTAATGTATTGTGGAATAAACACAAAAGTTAAGAAATAAGGTTATAAGCTCTGCAGACAACCTGATATCAAAAGGGGAAGAAAATTCCAAAATGAGTGGTCTTCAAAACTTTGAAGGCAAACACTGAGTGCCAGATTCATTGCTAAGTTCTTTACATGCATTAATTCATTTAAATCTCCTAGTGACATAATACCCATGCGATTACTACTAGTGGTATAATTTTTTCTACAGAAGAAGAAAATCAAGTTTAAGACATTTATGTGCCCAAGATCATTCCAGGTAGAAATGGTCCAGCTGGGATTCAAACCTAGAGGTAGTTCTCTCTCTCTTTCTCTCTCTCAAATTAAAAAGAAAGAGAGAGAGAGAATACAAGCAGGGGAGAGGGGCAGGAGGTAGAGAGAGAGACAGAGACAGAGAGAGACAGAGAGAATCCCAAACAGGCTCTACACTCAGCATGGAGCCTAATGCAGGGCTTGATCTCAGAACCGTGAGATCGTGACCTGAGCCAAATGCACAACTGACTGTGCAATAAAGAGCTGGTTCTCTTTATTACCATCCTTCCCTAGAGCAAGGATGAGAGCTTTCAAAGGAGGGAAGGAAGCAGGCTGGATGGAGAGCAGGAAGGGCTGGTAAGGGTGATCTTTATTTCTTATGTTTTAGAGTAGCTGGGCAGAGGAATGGCGATGCTACCATATAGAATTAAAGAAATGAAGGGGCACCTGGGTGGCTCAGTCAGTTGAGCGTCCAACTTCAGCCCAGGTCATGATCTCGTGGTTTATGAATTCCAGGCCCACATCGGGCTCTGTGCTGACAGTTCAGAGCCTGGATCCTGCTTTGGATTCTGACTCCCTCTCTCTCTGCCCCTCCCCTGCTTGAGCTCTCTCTCTCTCTCTTCCAAAAATAAACATTAAAAAAAAAATAAATGGAGGAAAAAGGGTAAACTACAGAGGTGGGAAGATAGGTTTGTTGAGGAGAAAAAGATCCAGAAATATATCCTAAGGGAGATGTTCAGTAGACAGTTGGGTAAGGCAGGTCAAAACCTAAAAATAAATTAGTCAGAAAGTAAATAATCCTTAATTTGTCTTCATCTTCTCTAGGTCACTCCCCCATGTTCATCCAGGACTGGTGGCTCATGCCGTCTTCGCCTCACACATTGTTCCCTGTCACTGTCCTGAGAAGCTTCGTCCTGCCTCATGTCCATTGCCTCATGTCCATTGCCTTTCCAGCACCATGACTTTTATCCTCATGTATCATCAGACACAGCCTGGCCCTTACTTTGAGCAGAATGAAGACCAGCTCTGAAAACTGGAAGTTTACAGTCCCACTCTGTGACAACACTCTGGTCTTTCTTACACACTGAACAAGCCATTGACTTGCCAAAGTCTTTACTCCTTTGATGCACTACATGTCGTCCTAGCCCTTCCCTACCCTGCCTGAAGGCTTTTCTGCCACACTGTGCTTTCTCTAGTGATCTCCTGGGGCCCGCCCAGTCCCCAGTCTCATGCCCTGCTCCTCGGAAGCCCCTTCTGGAGACCATCACATCATGTACCGGTTGCCATTGTCATGGCAAACATCAGTCTCTCCACACACACAGCAGATCTCTTCCCAGGAAACTTCCAGATGCCTGTCACCTGAGCCCCGCTGACCCCCAGCTCTTTCCTACTGAGCAGGGGCCTTCCTTCTCCCTGAGAGAGGAGAAGGGCTAACTTGGGAACATCTTCCCTCTTTTTCCCTCTCTTCGAAACTTAACATTGGTTCTCATTTTCTTCCTTTCCCCACGCACTCTATCCCAGAGGAGAAGATACCCTTTTTCTTCTCCTTGTTCTGGGTCAATTCCTTCTCTCATTTGAATATGCTGTAATTTCTTTTGTTCTGTCCAACAAACACGCTCATGTGTCCTCCATGTAAAAGCAGTCCGAATTTCCCGGTGCTGCGTTCACCTCGAGTGCTCTATGTTTGTTCTTCTCAAAACTGCTGACCTCCTTGAAAGTCTATCACGTTCATATAACATACATATTCAAGTATCACATATGTTCATATATACATTCACGTATCCCACCTCATTCGCAGGCCGCTCGATTTGGGTTCTGTCCTCGCCATGAGCGACCTCTTAGCTGACAGATATAACGGCATCTCTTCAGTTTCTATCCCACTTGTGACAGCTGTGATTTTGCTACTACTGAGCAGTTCTGTCCCTCAGCTTCTGAAAAGCCTGCATCTGTTGCCTCTGCTCGCTCTCTACCTCTGTCTCATCCTGTGTATTCTTCTGATCCCTTTCTAGTCTCCTTAATTTTAGGCTGTCTTTTGTGTTCTAAGCATTAGCTTCTTGATACCAGAATTTTGTGTAATTGCTGGATACTTGTTGGCTTGTCTTATCCAACTAGGCAATCCTGCTCTAGGGGCTAAGAGTCTAATTTAGAAATAGTCTAATTCAGGTATAAAAACAGCAGCTGAGCCTTATATAAGTCTTGAGGGCAGTGCTTTGGTTTCTTCCCACGATTTGTCCGTTGTGGCTCTCTGCCTGCTCTTCCTAATGGGCAGAGATCCACATGGACTTAGTGTACGTGGCCAATGATAAGGCTCACAGAGGGTTTCTGGAAATTTCTCACAATGTCAAAGACGAAAACAGATGAAAGGGAGACTTAAAAGAGGCAGTAAACTGGGGCGCCTGGGTGGCTCAGTTGGTTAAGCGTCCGACGTCGGCTTAGGTCATGATCTCACTGTTCGTGGGTTCGAGCCCCGCGTCGGGCTCTGTGCTGACAGCTAGCTTAGAGCCTGGAGTCTGTTTCAAATTCTGTGTCTCCCTCTCTCTCTGACCCTCCCTGGCTCACGCTGTCTCTCTCTCTCTCTCTCCCAGAAATAAATAAAACATTAAAAAAAAAAAAGGCAGTAAACTTGAAGACATGGAGTGGACTGCAGGTCTTGTGGACTGAAGACCCAGTACCTGAATGAAGCCAAACCCATAATGTCTGTGTGTTCATGTGCGCATGTACGCAGATACGTGCGTGTATGTATGAGTACTGGGTTAGGTTTGGAGACACAGAGAAGTATAAAGCTCAGCCCTTGCTCATAAGGGCATAAAACATCTCTAAAGAGGCAAGAGATCTAAAAAGAAAAGTAATAAAGGGACAAAGGAGGCAACTACAAGCAGCAATTAGATGCCAAGTGTCCTAGGAGCTCCGAGGACAGAGTGATTTTTGTGGCCGGCAGCCCCTGACACTGTTTGTAGGAATCGCGTGCACGTGGTTTAGCTCTGTGGGTAAAATAGAAGGGGCTTCCTTCCAGGCATCTATACAGATGACTCTGCACGAAGAGCTGCCCTACAGACGGAGGGAATGAAGGGAACCCACGCCCATGATCACGAGCAAGAGGAGGCCTCCGAAATCTGCGATGAGTTCATTTCTCTTGTGCTACATCGAAAGTCATAGTGCTTTATTCCGAAAACAGGGAGATGTTCAAGCAACTGGATATTGGAAATAGCACACATTGGGGGTGGCAAAGGAATCCAGAAACATATTTGGAAATGCTGGCATTTTTTTAGTTTTTCATTTAAAGTATAGTTAGTTAACACAGTGTAATATTAGTTTCAAGTGTACAATATAGTGATTCAACACTTCTTACAACTCCCAGTGCTCCTGGAAGTGTTGGCATTGAGATGTTAAAAGTTGTGAAAATTGGTAAGATAACCCTTTTATAATGAGTTGAATAAAGAAGGGAGGCACACAATTTGCTGAAAGCACAACAAAGAGGTAAGTAGCTGGTAGATGCCTGATAGCTGAAGGAGAGAGAGAGAGAGAAAAAAAAACAGGCAGTAAAAAGAAAGGTAAGTTACAACTGGGAAATGAATGGTTCTAAGAGCTCTGGAATGGGATTTGAAACAAGAGCCAGTTATAAAGAGGCTGTCTTCTAACAATGACATGGGGGAGTGTTTTATCCTTGGCAAGCGTTGCTGTCCTGATGCACAGCTCACATCAAGAAGCACATTCTGAAGCCTTGTTGGATTCTTCAGGTGCTGAGTGTGTTGCAGATAAAGCTTAAAGTCCTCTTTCTTTCCTTAAACATGTTCTAGCACTTTTGTCATCGCTGGCATTTTACCTATTACCTTCCCATGGCAATAAACTTGGTAAAGCTTACTGAGAAGGAGGGACCCCCTACGGGGTGGCCATGGAGAGCACAGCTCAGATCTCCCTTAGAGAGACCCTGCAGTGAGGAGGATACTTGTTAGACAGCCTCCAGCCGGTGCAACCTCGGATCTGCTGTGGTGGTCACATCAAGGCCACATTCTGCCCAGGATGTCCCCTCTAAAGCAGAAGGCAAACTTCTTTATCTGTGGCTTCTGATACAAAACGGGTAGCCCTCTTGGGTCCTGGAAGCAACACAGATCACACTTGGAAACTGCTGCAGCCTATTTGCTGAGTGACACGGAGGAAAGCTACCAGCTTGGAGAGGGCTTCGAGCAGGAAAGGGTTTTGCAGGAGGCCCGGCTGTGATGCAGGCATCCCTGCCTCTTGGGCCGTACGATCAGGCAGATCCTTTCGTGTTGGTGTATGGTGTCAGTGGTGAGAAAAGATACAAAAGGGAGTGTATGGCAAGCCCCAGTGGGAGAATCACAGTGCAGGCCCATGGGGGATCTGAGGCAAGACTATATCATTTACAAAAGAGAATTGTCTATTTTTTTAAATGTTTATTTTGGGGATGGGAGGGGCAGATGGAGAGAGAGAATCCTAAGCAGGCTCCATGCTGTTAGCACACAAAGCCCAACATGGGGCTCAGTCTCACAAACCTTGAGATCACCTGACCTGAAATCAGGAGCTGGACGCTTAACTGATGAGCCACCTAGGAGCCCCTAGAATTGTCTCTCTTTTGAGAAACAGTTCCTGGTAAGCTGCTTGACCTTGGTAAAAAAGGAACACTTGACCTTGGTAGAAAAGGACACCAAGTGACCAGTCATCTAGAATTTCCCATTATAAACGGGGTCTCGTTGAGCCTGCCAAGATGAAAATCAGAAGGACCCAAAAGTAGTCTACTGTAAGTTGGATACAGTATGTACAGAATCAAGCTGAATGGAAGCAGGGGGCATGAGTAAGTTACCAGATCAGGTTGCCCAGACCCCCATATCTGTAGTGTTGAACTAGGACCCCTTCCCCAGCTCTCACCTATGGGAAGATTGGGCTTCCATACAACTAGCTGAGAAAGGAAGAAAAGCCTGCATTTGTTTATAGATGGACAGGCTCAGTATGTTGGTGAAGCTGAAAATGAATGGAAGCTGCACTGAGGAGTGGTCTTGAAAAGTCTCTAGAGAGAGAGAACCTTCTCAAGGGGCAGAGTTGTGAGTGGCAAGCCTGGTCATCTATTTTGCGTGGAAGGAAAAGTGGCGTAAGGTAGGAGTGTATGTAGATTTCTGGGTAATGGCCAACAGCCTGGGCATCTAGTCAGAGGCCTGAAAGGAAAGGGACTGGAAGTTTGGAGACATGAACGTTTAGGGTAGAGACGTGGGAATGGACTCAAAATGTGAAGAGTTTTGTATTGCATCCCAATGCCTTCCATGGGAGAAGGGCTGAAAACCCAAGCAGACAAAAGGACTCAGCCAGTTGATGTCAGCCCTCCTTCCTTATCAACCATCCCAGGTCTGGAGCAGGGGACACATGAATTTAGTGGCCTCAGTGGCAGAGATGGAGGTTATACATGGGCCCACCGAGAAGGACTCACACTTACCAAGGCCAATTTAGCTACTGCTGCTTCTGAAAGTCCAACCTGCCAGCAACAGCGACTATTTCTTGAGAATATCAATCATCTGCTTGGTGCTGAGTTGACTATATATTGAGCCCCTTCCAGCCTGTAAGAGCCAGTGGTTTACCCTCTCTAGGGAGAGACATCTATCCTGGGTATGGGTTTACCTATTCTGCCCCTAGAGCCTCAGTCAATATCACCACTATTGCATGGATAGTGGCATGGAATTTCTCACATCACAAATGACCAGGGGACCTACTTCAGAGTGAATGAGGTCCTAAAATAAGCCCTGACCCTGGGATACATTGGTCTTATTACACACTGCATTACATATCACACACTCGTACCTCTGTTATTTATGAGGAGTCAGCCTCACAGAATGATGGAATGGTCTCCTAAAGGCACAGCTGAAGTTCCAGGTTTCTGGCAATCACCTGCAGAGACGGAGATGCAGTATATTCAGTAAATCAGCTTCTGCGTAGCACTGTGCTCAGTGGGAAGAACCCATAGGCCCGGGAACTAAGAGGTGGAAGCAAATGTACGTCATTCAGCATCATGTCCAATGATCTATTCAGGGTCTTTGTTCTTCTGTCCCTGGAAGTCTGGGCTCTGCAGGGTCTCTAGTGGGGAAGTACTTTTATAAGAGGACAAAATGAGAGTCGTGTTTGAACTGCAAATTTTCTGAGGAGAAAGAGGCTTTTATACAACAGGGAAAGAAGGGAATATGTGTGGAACACAGGTGGTCTATTGGGCGCTTCCTGGTACTCCACTGACCCTTTATAACTATGGATGCACACATTCAGCATCCCTGGTGTGAGAAAGGCATGACTGACTAAGGTTCAGACCCTCTAGTAATGAAAGTTTAGGTCACACCACCAGGTAAACCACCAGAACCGGCTGCTACAGGAGGTGAGGGGAGTTTAGAATGAATGGTTGGAGGGAGAAGATAATCATTCATAGCCCCAAGATCCTCTACAGTGACAGGGCTCCTATTTCTCCCATTAACTCCCATTTTCTAAGCTTTTTCTTAAGAAGAGAGCGCCCTAGGGGCACCTGGGTGGCTCAGTCACTTAAGTGTCTGACTCTTGACTTCAATTCAGGTCATGATCTTGAGTGTTGGCTGTGAGATCGAGCTCTGTGCTGGGCTCTGCACTGAGAACATGGAGACTGCTTGGGATTCTCTCTCTCTCTCTCTCTCTCTCTCTCTCTCTCTCCCCCCCCTTCCCCTACTTGTGTGCGTGCTCTTTCTCCATCTCTCTCTCTCTCTCTCTCTCTCAAAAATAAACATTTTTTAAAAAAAGAATAAAGTTCTCTATGAAGTGATATGGAAACCCCCCCCCCAAGATCTATTAGCTGCAAAAAAACAAGGTACAGAATAGTGTGTGTAAACGTGGCTGTATTTTTCTTTATTTGTGTGTATGTGAAAACCTGTAAAGATACAGAGAAAAATAAAGGGGAGTGGTAGTGCTCTCTAAAGAGCATTTTGATTTGCTTTTATTTTGAACCTTGAAATTGTACTACCAATTGATAATTAAATTGTAATCAATTTTTACATCTTAGCATGTTATTTTAAAGGTCAGTACTTTAATCATGACTGAATAGAACTGCCAGTTGGCATATGACATTGTAATGTGTACAGTAGTGAGAGGACCTAATGAATTTTATGACCCTCAAAAACAGTATCCCAAATGGAAAAAGACTGGGTAGTCCAGACGGTGTGAGTGATTTCTGACTCACCGACTGATTGAATAATTCATAGACTGTCTGCCTGGCCATGGCAGAGTGGACATTTAGAAACCTCCAGCTGTATACTGGTGTGTCAGTCCTGCTGGGTTTGCTGGTCTGAAAAGTTTGCTACTTCTAGAAGAAAGCATGCACCACCATTTTTTCCCTTCAGTGTTACAGCCTAGGCTAAATGATGCCTCATTTCCACACCTCAGATCCATAGTAAATATCCCTTTAGGACTGATACCTCATCAAAGTGCAGGTTCAAATCTCTTGGTGAACATTTTCAAAAGATGCTTGTTCAGGCTCCACCCTCTTGTAGCAAAATCTTTGAAAGAAGCCTCATCACATACATTCTGAGAGCATCCCCATGATCCTAATGTGTTTCTCTGATGAAGAATCACTTCTGTAGGGCAATTTCCAAAACTCCCCTCATGACAATCACCAGGGGATACTTGTGAAATAATCCACATGCCCAAGTCTCTCCCTTGGTGAATTCTGATTTCGTGGGTTTCAGTCGGGCTTAGGAATCTGTGTTTTTAATATTCAAGAGTGTTCCTCAGGGAAACATTTTTGTAGGGCAATCCCTCCGTGTGGACTACCTTACAGTTTGATAATTGATAAAACAAATTCAGTGTTGCCTGACACCAGTGATCCTAATATTAGTTCATCTTTCTTGCATGGACTCTCTTTCAGAATGCTTTGATATTACAAATAATACTCTCTTTATCATTTTAGCTGCAGAATTCAAAAGTACCATGTAAGAGCATGTCTCCTGAGGATAAATGCACATTAGGCAGTGAATACTTACAAAATAAAACAAGCCATTAATGTGGTGACCTTGACATCTAGACCTTAACAAAAATCTGATAACTCTAGACCAAATCAGTTGATGGACGGGGAAGATCTCCAGTCCTTCCCCCCAACATCTCTGGAGCACTGACTCAGGGACGTACACATATTTAGGGATCACTGGCTTCGAGAGGACTGTCTGCTCCATTCATCTTGGGGAAGCAGCAGGACACAGGGTCTGGGCTAAGATGGGGAGACCTGAGGGTTACCGTACAGCAAAGGACCTTGAGCCCCAGTTCCTGAGCTTTCCAGACAGTTTAGAATTCACCTGGCAAGTGTCACGTGGCCCTGGGCTACCTGGACACTGTGGCAGCCCCTGCTACTGATAATTGGTACCTGGATTAGCTGGGTTTTCTGTCACTCTTGGGGTTTAGAGCAGTGTTGAGATAGGAGGGGCTTAGGGTTAAACACATGGGAAGAAAATGTGTCCAAATGATCTTGGCACCACTTCTTTTAGATTTAAGAAAAATGTCGGTTAAATAAAAGAAATGAATCTACTATTATGAGCAAATGGTTTGGAGACTACTGAATCTTACATATCTCAAGAGCCATTCTGTCTAATCACTAACTGAATTTTACTTAAAAATCTGTAATCTTTATAGTCACTTTCATACTGGTTATAGTGTGTATATTTTGCCTTTGGTTAGTCTCGGGGGCTGGCTGTATGCAAGGGCTGTTTCAGTTTGTGGTTCTTTTGCACCTCCAAGGCCAAAATTTATCATTTTCCTCAAAATGTCTCATTCTTTAGATTGTCCCATATTAATGTCATCATTATTTAGAAGACATTAAAGTGTTTATGGTTACCTTACTGATATGAATGTAGTCTTCAGGCTTTTCTTGTGTTCGTTTACTCCATATATATGTATATAGTGAGTGCCTTCTAAATGGAATGCCCTCTAATGGGTATGAAGTCATTAATGACCTGCCCTCATGTAATGTACAGTCCACTGAGGGGAATGGTGGATAGATAGTAAGTTCATATATCATTGGAAATCGCTGTAGTATAGAAGAAAAAGTAATGCTATAGGAAGCGCTATCAAGTAACACTTTCATTTAGATTGCAGGGTTAGGAGAGGCCTCCACATCCATCTATCCATCCATTCATCCACCCACCCGCCCATCTATCATACCAATAGATACTGCTCAGATGCTTCCCTAACAAAGTGACATTTAAGCTAAGCTCTGAAGGATGAGTAGGAAATAGCCTGGAAAATACATAGGGATCAGCTGGAGAAGAGGAAACAACTGTGAAGTAGAACAGAGCTTGGCACATAGAAGGCACTGAAATGGGAAAATATGCTGAGGCTCCCTGAGCAAAGGAGAGGATCTGGATGAGAGATGATGGTGGGGAGGGAGGTAGGAATGAGGGCCTATTTGTGATCTTATTCTAAGAGGTCAGTAAGAAATGATGACTGTTTCATCACTTATGGCATAGTTGGTGGTAGGGCAGAGGAAAAAAAAAAGAAGAAGAAGGGTAATATCGCAAAGAAAATACAAAATCAGTGCTAAATGCCAGCCTCTCCTTGTTCATTCTGATACACACCCTGAAGCAAGATGTGACTCTCTCTGCTATAGAACAGTGTTTTTCAATCTTGAGAGATGTACAAAAAGCTTTTGAAGGAAAACAAAAATTTATCCAGACCTTTCTCCCATGGTGGTTTAAATAATTTTATTTTTACTTGAATGTGCGACCATTGCATATGTATACTTAAATATGTAAACCACAAAACAAAGTATACTTCTATATACTAACAGTTTGTTTACAACATAAACCAATATAAATTGAAAACAATACTGAAATTAACAACCTGAATTTAACATGACAGGTGATGTTTTGGTGAATTGAAACTAATGTTCGCATTTAAAAAAATTATAGCAATGCCCACAGAGGCATAGCTTCTCGTGATTCAGCACATGCTGATGCCTTTGAGGACTCCCGTACGGGATCTATTAGGAAGCCTTTCTTTGTACAGTGTACTGGCATGTCGTTTGACTATTGCTTGGTGGAGATACATCATTTATAATTAGGTCTGCCTCTCTTCTCATTCGTCAGAAACAAGGTAGAAAGAATGCTGAAGTTAGCCTAAACATTAACACAAGATCAGTAACAGTCCATGGAGATGGGAAAATCTGGAATTACCAGACCCCTTAGAATAGGCTAACTCCCGTGGTCATATAGACTTCTGTTTGGAACACAGTTGTATAGGAGAGTGGATTGTTCCCAGTCTTCCTAGAGGAAACTATTCCTTCTCAGAGAGCCATGGGGGCAGGATGAATTGTTTCTTTTAACAGTCTCAAAAGAGATCATTGGAATTCAAGGTTTGTGGAGTTAAGAGGGATCAATAAGGTTTGAGCATAAGGAGAGACCAACTGGGGTGTGGTCACAGTGCCTGTGGTTCCTGTTTATGGCACTCAGGACAGACAAGATTAGAAAGAACCAATCCAGAGGTCTCTGCCTCCCTGGCCTTGTGGGTGAAAAAGGCTTATAGCACTAGCTTCCCAAGTCAGGTACACAAACCCATCCATTGAATGTGGGAAGAAAGTATTAAGGGTCCTGGGAAAGCTTAGCTCTGCCCTCAGGCACATAAAGAACAGCTTTCAAAGAAATGTGAGTGGGGACTCTAAAACTGAGCACTCAACTCAGCAAATGCAAAGAAGAGCCAGTAAAATAAATGTGTATTTCCTGACAAGGCAGAAGATGATGTAATAGTAAATTGATCAGGTTAATATATGTGTAATGTCAGCGAAAGTTTACTGTTGGAAGTTGTTGTCACAAGTCTTCCCATCCATCAGCAGTGGGGTAGATGACACAGCGCAGGGATTGGATGGAAGATGTGGTTGAATTCCAGAGGATTAGTTAAAGCCAAGATTGAGTCAGCGCTGGGGAGGGGTAGACTGCCACAAGCTGACGGTGCCTGACCATGCTGGACGGACAGGCCATGCGTGACGTCAGACATAAACCTTACAGCACATGCAGCAAGGCAGAGCTCAAGTTCCAAAGATGCACCTGAATAAGACACCTCAGGGAGGCCAGTGAGGACAAGAGGCTGGTTGTCAAATCAGATGTCCCTTCTCTTGAGGTCAGGTGAACAGTAAGGCACCAGAAAACTAGACCTATTCCCCACCCCCGCTCACAGCATCAGAGAGAGGGATCATGGAGAAAGAATATTTGCCTCAAAGAGATTTGTATTACATGGGGGTGCCCGAATTACCAGGAAAGGGACAAAATTAAGAGGAAATGGGTAGAAATGGGTCTCTTATTTAGTTATTCCATCATCAGTTGAAATGAATGCAGAAATACGCAACTGAAAAGAGGGAGGAAAGAGAAAAACATAAATCAGGGCACAAAAGGCTGCATATGTGGTATATGTTTATATCACTTTCTTAACACTAAGAATCCGGCCTTGTTTTAAGTGCCTCCATTTAAATAGTACTATAATTTATGGACTGTTCAGGTGAAAATGATCCAAGCTGCCAGCTGATAGTACACTCTAAATACTACCGTGGATATTGAAAAGGTATTTCCCTGGCTGGCAGCCAGACATGTCAGAATCTGGAGCACAACTCCTGCATATTGTCGTTTTAAGAGGCCCAGACAGAAGGAGAACCACAAGCAAGGTGCTAGAGTGAGGTTAAATGTCTCTGCTCTTAAATGAAAAAACAAGGCTTCTGTTCTCAGCCTTTTAATCTTCCTGTGTTTCCATATAGTTTTCTCATTTAATTCTTAAAACAACCCCTGAGGGGCTACTATTATCATCCTGATTTTATAGAGGAAGTGGAAGCTTAAAGGGGTCCCCCAGCCGGGCCTTGATTAAGCGGGGCTTCAAGCCCAGACGGCTGGCTCCAGAGCCCACCCCTGCACACACGTCACCCCTGCAACCCACGGCTTCCCCTAGGCTTTCTGCTTCCATGTCCGTTACAAATGTGATTTGTGCCAGGGCACGTGAAACCTGAAGAGTCCTGTTAGCAAAGCTAGAGACGCAATTATTGCCAAGTGCAGATGATCAGCCAAGGTGCGCACAAATGGGGACGGGTTATACGCTTTGGTGAAGACCTGACCGCCTGGTAAATGACTAGGGGCCAGTGGTAAAGTCAGAGTCACTCACTTTTGGTGCATCGTGTAATGCATGTGGTAATTAGTTATTTATGTGTCTACGTTCTTCATTTAGAAAATCTGTATATAGTTACTTTCCAGGAGCTGTCACCTGTGCCCTGTATCGTTGTATCCTTAATAGGAATTTCTGTGGCTTGTCATTTGGTCCCTTCCGCGTCACAAGAGGGGAGTGTTTTAGTAAGGAGAAGTGAAGGGATGGATCCAAGTGAGAATCTTCAAGTGCTCTGGTAACATTTGGACATTCCCAACAGACAGCAGTGGAAAACTCAACATTTGCCAAATTTCCAAATTGTGTTTATCAGTCAGGTTTGTTTCTCGCCCCGGCTTTGCAAAAGTTTTCTTTCCCAAGCAAAGTTACCGCCAACAGCAGTTCATGGTAAGAGAGGGATGCAAACGGTACACACATAAAACTTAGGACTATGGAATTTAAAGCTTTTCATGCCATAGCATTAAAGCAAATGGACTGGGAATACTTAAGAACTTCTCATTATAACTCTCCTCCTGATAGAGTCTATTTGTATCCCTGGTTTTAGCCTTGCAGACTTGGAGGGAGTGGTGAAAGATGAACGGGCAGTGCTCAGCCACAAGGGGACAAAAACGTCATCCGGGCCCCAGAATAGCAACAGCAATAAATATGGTCATGTCGCTCTTCTGCTGAGGCCGAAACAACAGACAGGATCACATTTGCAGCACCACACGGGCCTACTGGCGACGGGGGGCTGGCTCAGGAGTTGGGAGGAGACATGTACAAAAGCTGGTGCTGACTGAGAGGCTTGATTTTGGAGCTGTGACTTAGCACAAGACGAAAGAGGGCACGGAACCCACCACAGAGCTAGAGTGGGCTCTGCACCCTTCTGGCCACAGGGGAGTAAGTTCTAAATCAGCTTTTAGGACAGCTGGCTCAGGGCTCTTGAGAGCTGAGCCGTGAACTTCCTTGCACGTCTGCCTGAGAACTTGCTGTTATCTGCAGCTGCCAGAGCCATCAAGGCACATGTGTAATAAGGAAGGTGAAAAAGAGGGCTCTTGTTGGTCATCAGTTATTTAAGGAGGGCCCATTGGATTTCAGCTTCTTCGTTGTACGGAATCAGCACCTTTGCTCTGGGAAGGTCTGGGAGGAAGGGGCATCTCCCTCCCCTCTAAAGCTACTCAAGTCTTCTCTCCAGGCCAAGCTTCTGAATTCTAGCCATTTCTGGGGCTCCTGGCGCTTCGTCTTCACCTTTCCCATTCTGTGTATATTTCAGTGTCATATACTATATGGCCATGTCTCCGACTGCTTGTGAACTTACCATTTTCACATTGTTTTGCCACTTGGAATTGGCCACACTGGGCTTTTACATTTGCAGAACTTGTGTGTAACAATAATCTTTTAGGCTGAAAAGTTGATATATGTATCTGCTTTTTTGGAAATTAAAGTATCACCTGAATTTGACCACTTTTCCTTTTTCTATTGAACTCCCATGCTCTAAAAGGATGCAATTCCTTATAAAGCCAAGCTCCCTCTCTCTGTGATCTTTGAGGCTCACTGGTCTCCCCAGCCAGTCCCCAGTGTCACTTAGGGAGCTGTTGGAAACAGGTTCATTGTGGTCACGTCACCCATTTCTCTCACGTAGCTTTAACAGGTTCAGATTCAATTCCATGCTTTCATTTTTCTCAGTTATATGCTTAGGATTTAAATTAATCTTTTCTCTATGAACCACAATATTGCTTTTATCTGAAAAAAAGGCTTGTAAAAATTTAAAGCAAATGCTGCTTTAGATTTTGCTAACTCAATGTAAGACTCAGCACTTTATCTATTGTCGCTATTATCTTATGCTTCTTTAGGATCTTATTAAGACCAACGAGATAAATGAAGTCGTTTTTGTAACACTGGCTCTCGTGTTTGTTCCCCCAGCATCCCTGATGGGATTGGTGGTTAAGAAAAAAGTCATTTCATTGTGTTGAAGTTGGTGCCAAAGGAACTTAGACGACTATTTGGTGCCCACAACACGCTGCTGCCCAGAACCTTATCTTGTCCTATTTATATGTTAACAAAGCAAAATCTTACTTAGAGCAATCCTTGCAACATTAGCATTTTCTTTCTTTAAAGCTTACGGCTCTGAGTTTTTATGCCATTTTTCTCAGGTGGCCAGAGACAATGTAGGCATAAATTAACTTCTCCACTTATTATTTAGTGACTGAAAGAGCACAAAAGTGAGGATATTAGAAAAATAAATTCCAATGTATTATTGAATATTCTAATTTGAATTACAAAGATAAGCGCTGAATGATCTTTCATCCCCGGAAAGATTCCTTTAAACATAAAAAGAGAATGATGAAATAAGGTGTCTGGGAAGGCTACCTGAGTCACTTGCTGCGAAATGGGGAGAAAAAAATCACTCTCCACTGAGAGAATGGCATTCTGCGGTGAAAGGGTAAACAGTACACAAGCACACTGTAAATTGGTAAGAAAGCTCTTAACTTTAGGAAAGATAATACAGAGCTGTAATTTCAGAGCTAAACTGTAAGTATCTTGTATGCAATATGCTTTTCCCAAGACTGTGTCTAAATATCTTAGAGGCTTTTAGAGCTGCAAACATTTGTAAATAGACCTTTTTATTACTGTAACATTAATGAAAGAAACATTAGTGATATTATTCAAATACTAGTCAAGCACTCTGGGAAGTGACTCCTTTTTTTCTCCCCGACCTCTCTTGCCTTCATATTATAATTGATGTTTGCCTAATATGATTAACACAATCATCAAAGTGTTCTTTCAGTGACCTACTCCAGCAGCTAACATGAAGTCTTGAAATGAACCCATGTAGATCTATGCATAGTACCTAAGTATTTTATTGTTATTTCTTTCATTGGAAATATTTAATTTCCACCCAATGCTGATGCTTTAATATGTATTTATGAAGTGTAAATAGCTGAAATTTACATGAAATTATTAGAGAGAATTGCCAAAAATGAAGCTCCAAGTTTAGCCAATGTGGCAGTGAAACTCCTCTGACTGGAGAGGTAACATTTACTCAGTGTGTTAAAAAATACAGATTACTTTTACCATCCTATCCTTATTCTAATTTTTATATATCCTATGCAAAACATTGTGTTAAACACTTAACATTTTATAAATCACGATTAATCCTCAATCTATCCCAATGAAAGTGGTATGACTATTTTTCCTGGTTTATAAGTGAGGAAGCTATGCCCATGATCACATAGCTGGTAAGCGGTGGAGCAAAAATTTGTTTCCTGCTTGACTTTAGAGTCTGAGCTCTTAACTGCTATGCTGTGGTCCGCAGTAGGGGGTGACACTAAATTAAGGTGGACAAGTTACACAGTGAAATGTAACCGCAGACACCACACCCATACAATGAGAGGATCCCACAGTATGGGATCACTGTGTTCAAATCCTTCATTGTAAAGTCAAGAAATGGATCGAAGTTGGACTGTGATGTAATAAACAGTAGAGGGCTCTTGGGTTGGCCCGTATCTTGGCTGAGGCGAGTGCTGAGCCTCTTGGAAGATGTGGGGTGGCATCGGATGTGCATAGGATTTAGAGCTGCAAGCCTTGTTTTAGTTTCTGTTCTACCAATGATTAGTGGGGTGGTATACGTCATATCTCAGTGCTGATTCTTTATCTCTTAAAGGGTGGTTGTTGGGAAAATCAAATGAATACTGTTTTTAAGGCACTTTGTAAACTTTTAGAAGGATATTATACTCTTAGAGAAATGTTGGTAGAAATTTGTATAAGTGTTGGTTTAGTTTTAAGAGGATATTCTTTCTGTCCTGTTATTCCTGGTGGCTTTCTATGAACTCTAAACAATCTTGGGCAAAAAATTCCTGAGCTAAAACAATCAGTGACTGAAGGAATAGATAATATTTACATATGAGGCTAGAGAAATCAGAGCTGATGACTCTATGGCTGTCCCTCATATACTGAGGCTGTGTCGTGTAGTGGTTAAGAACATGATCTCTAGACCAGACTTCTGGGGTTAATAGTGTGAGTTTGGGAAATTTTGTGACCTGTCTGTGCCTCAATATCCTCATCTATAAAATGGGGATGATATTTCTCCCTGTTTTAAGGGATTTTGCAAGTGTTAAATACAATCAGTTCCTGGCACACAGTAAACATTCCAAAAAATATTAGCAACCATGTAGGGCAAATACATCTTTCTTTGAAGTATATATTAGTCCATATTCATG
Organism: Hyaena hyaena; assembly: GCF_003009895.1. Lineage (NCBI taxonomy): Eukaryota > Metazoa > Chordata > Mammalia > Carnivora > Hyaenidae > Hyaena > Hyaena hyaena. The sequence continues at coordinate 264,721 of NW_024081705.1, forward strand.
TGTTTATTCTGAAATGTATACCATTCATCACAGAGATAGATGAGAGAAGGTGGACAGGTATATTACATTTTTTCCACCAGAAATATGGCTTAAAGTGAATTCTTACTTAAAAATAAAGAACTTAGGGGGCACCTGGGTGGCTCAGTTGGCTAAGCGTCTGACTTCGGCTCAGGTCATGATGTCATGGTTCGTGGGTTCGAGCCCCGTTGGGCTCTGTGCTGACAGCCAGCTCAGAGTCTGGAGCCTATTTTGGATTCTGTGTCTCCCTCTCTCTCTGACCCTCCCCGGCTCACGCTGTTTCTCTCTTTCTCTCTCAGAAATAAAAACATTAACATCTCTCTCAGAAATAAAAGCATTAACAAAAATTTTTTAAAAACTCAAAAACGATGCCTGAGGAATTAGTTCCAAGGGTTCTGATTCAGAAATAAATAAAGAAAGAACTTAGTGCATTAACATTGGTAGTCATTCTTTGAGAGAATTAATCAAACTATTATAAGTCTACAGTGACTTCACAGCTAGAGCCTCCTGAATTAATAAGTTGCACTTGGTATTGAATATGATCATTTGCTCTAGAATGCAAGAAAGACCAGAGGCAACATTTTAGAGTTTCAAAAGCAAGTTTGGGCTATTCTAAGGTCATTGGGACTTTTGCTCAGAAGCCTGCAGGGGGTAATCTACATTTTTTGAGGGGAAAGTGGAGGTATCTTGGCATCTTGAGGCTCTAAATGGTAACTGGTCACTTGGCACCATGGTTTTACCAGACTGTTTTGTGGAAGTAGTTTCAAATTTATTGACCTTTTCCCCCAGATACCATAAGTCTGCCTTTATGACTTTCATATCCTGTTCTTTGTAAATTTTACAGATGGGGCAAAGTAGGGGTGGAGAATTGGAGCCGTTCATCAATTTTACACTGAATTGGTAGTTCTTTTTTTTAAATGTTTTTTAAAATTTATTTATTTCTGAGAGAGAGACAGTATGAGCAGGTGAGGGTCAGAGAGAGAGGGAGACACAGAATCTGAAGCAGGCTCCAGGTTCTGAGCTAGCTGTCAGTACAGAGCCTGACGCGGGGCTTGGATCACAAACTGTGAGATCATGACCTGAGCCGAAGTCAGACGCTTAACCAACTGAGCCACCCAGGCTCCCCTGAATTGGTAGCTCTTAAACCCTACAGGCATCAGAACAACCTGGAGGGCTTTTTAGAACACCAGCTGCTCCAGAGTTTCTGATTCAGTAGAATGTGTATTTGTAACAAGTTGCCAGGTGATGTTGATCTGTCTGTCAGGGGTTCACACTTAGATAAATCAAGTACAGGAGTCACATTGATTGGAGCTCTGGTCACCTGGCCAGAATAATTGCAGTTCTTTTACCAAATCAATGTACTCCATGAACCATCTCTTATCCCATTCAATTAGGTAATACTTAGAGTTCTGCAGATGCTCGAGGATGTTAGACAAGATTTATTCACATTTGAGAAAAAAATCTCAAAAATAATTTCTAAATAAGGACTTTCCCTCCTTTTCTCTTATGTTCGCACCAATTACAAATTCTATGCAATTCATGTGGGTCAGATAATCGACACAGGTCAAAGCAGAGCAGGAAAAGTAGCTTCTGGGTGCTTAATATTAATGTTGCTATTATCAGGAAGTGGAGACAATGCCGATTTTCTACATATGTGTAAAAGATTTTCTTCTCATTTTGGAAAATTTTATTTTGAATGAGATAAGTTAATTAGTTATATAGATTCTCTTGAGAATACTATTTCTGTTTTCTGATTTGTAAAGCAAAAAAAAAAAAAAAGACTATTCTTAAAAAAATAGAGACCTCTTGTGGTCATTCATAAAACTACTTTAAAAAACAAACAGTATTAATCTGTCAAAAGGTTTCAGATCTCTGGCTTAACTGATATACATTAAAATAATATATATATATTATATGTTATATATACACACATGCACATATATGTATATTACCTAATACCTGCCAAAATAGATGAGTGATAGGATTTTGAATAACAGTAACTTTTATAAATATATACATCATTCCTCCATAACAGTTCTTTATAATAAATTGAGACTTGATTGAAGAAAAATACACCAAAGGGCACATATTATAACTGTTTAGCTCAAGGACTTTCCCAAACTGGTTATATTTGCATAGCCAGAATATCTGGAGGATTTTTATCATAATTGTATAGGTCAGGTGACTCAGGCGCAGAGAGGTTATGTGATCTATTATTTCTAACATCGGTCAAATTCACTTTTACTTCATTCTTTCAAACATTTAAAGGAATAAAGAACTCAATACATATTAACATAAAAGGCAGTTCATTTTCAGAGTCATGATCCACAGTCCAGATTTGTAAATATCAAATTCCGTCAAATAAAATTGCCTTTACATAGAGCTTCTAGAGGCTATAATTTATTATTAATTATTGTTTTTTGTTGTCATTATTTGCTGTTGGTGGTGGTGGTGATGGCTAGTTACTTTCTCTATTAATTAAAAAGCAGTTTGGATGGGGCACTTGGGTGGTTCAGCTGGTTGAGCGCCTCACTTGATTTTGGCTCAGGTTATGATCTTATGATTCGTGAGATGGAACCCTGCATCAGGCTCTGTTCTGACAGGGTGGAGCCTGCTTGAGATTCTATCTCCCCCTCTCTCTGCCTCTCCCTGCCTCTCTCTTTCAAAATAAGTAAGTAAACATTTAATACATTAAAAAAAAAAAAGTAGTTTGGAACCTCTTTTATGTACCAAGCACTATTTGGGGTTCCTAGGGATACTAAGGCTCAGAATGCAACACACAAGAAAGATATATAAACAGTAATTTGATATGACAGTTTGTGCTTTAATAAAAGTATATATGATTATGGGGCTAATCTTCAAGAAGGTGACTGTATTTTCCTCAAAGTCTATCACAGGCTCTGTAAAGCTTGAAAGTCCCGACAACTTTGGCTTAAAGCTAGCATAACATAGCAGAAAATAGTACGTTGATGAGTAGTCAGCAAAGTCACATTTGAGTTATAGCTCTTTCACTTACTATAGGATTTTGGACTAGTCTCTCAGTCACTAAACATTATTTCCTCAACTATAGATTAGGGGTGGTAGCTGTCTCACAGGCTATTATGAGGATGAAATGAGACTGTAAAAAAGTGGCCTCTGATCTCTAATGCAAAAAAATTTTACACTGTGCCTTTGGTTTATAGTATTATAAACAAAATTATTAGTGTTATTAGTATTAAACACCAATGCAGTATTCATTTCACTCAGGGTTTACTGTGATTCACGGTTGTGCTGCTGGGAAGATGTGGCTAAGAAAGTGTTCATTGTTTGAAAGTAGGCTGATAGTTGCATGCATATCTACTTATTCCCTAAACACGGTGAAGAGAATGAGAAGGAAGTAGGGAGTAGTTGTCTGAGAAGTGGAGAAGGAAGCAGAATTAAAGCTGGTTGGGAAAGGTACCAAGTACAAATTAATATACAAATGTGTGAATTCACGAATATACTTATTGTTCTCCTGATCAAGACAATTTATTAAATATTAAATAAATTATGTGCATTCAATGGTGTGCTGGTAAATGTTTAAAAACTAACTTTCTTGGGAAAAAAACACATTATATGTAGGACTTGCTGATTTCTGGAGTGTAAATACCCCTACCATGGCCAATTTCAAGTTACTAACAAGACATCGCTGAACAGGGAGTTAGGAAGCGATGCATTGTGGCACACTCTTATATATGATTTCCATCATACAGATATAAGAGACATAAATAAACTTAAGAGTATAAGCAATAATGTAATAAAATAGGAAGTGTTGAGTTTCAAGTTCTTGCTAGCTTTATTTTAAAAAATCATTCATTTAAATGCAGTTCAATTTTATGTAATTTTTAGTAATGGCTGGGTTGAACATCCAGCTTGTAAAATTCCTGAAAATGTAACCATCAGCTCTCAAGAGCCTATACGAGCAAGAGGCAGCATAACACTGGATATACTGGTAATTGCACCAGGATGGTACTAGTTTCAGTAAAGATCATCACCTCTTCTGGGAAGATCATCTGTGTTTGGTGCCTGTCTATATTCCTACCATAATCTCCTAGATAACAAAGCAAAGACCAACTGCATTGAAATTTCATTTCTCTTCCTCTACACTTGAGTTCCCAGAACTCCTTGTCTTCTGTATCTAGCACTGTTCCTGGGATGAGTAAGGTCAACAATGGATACTGATGAGATAAATTGACCTTTATCTGGCTGCTATTCTCCAGGAACCCATATCTATTATTATGAACAAAGACACACAGCTACAGAATACATATACAATTTAGTCAAATCTGTGAATAAACAAGTGAGTGGATAATAGATTTTTCATATTACCTACAAGTGGATTTTAATGGGATGAAAAATAACAGGAATTATGGATCAACGAAAAAAGACGTTAACAGTTTTTTTCCTACCCTTATCATGATTAAAACAGAACAAAACCCCCAAACACCATCATGTTTCTTTATCTCACTTACTTAATGATGTTGTTTTAATGTTCAAATTTTTAAGAAATAAAAGCAACACATTTGTTTATGGAAAAATTACTATATGTAGAAACATAAAGACATAAAAGTTATCTGTATTTTACAAGACTGATATATTCATGAGGATAGGTGAAGGCAATAGCACCTGGTAATCACAAAAAATTACAGTGGCTTAACTAATATGCCTTATTTTTTTCTTAAAGCAAAAGTTTGGAGGTTTGCAGACTGAGATTCGTGTGGTAGTTCTGCTCCCATGTCCTTAGGGGCTCAATTACCCTGCAGCCCATGGTTTTGGCCATGAGCTGGGATGTGGTCCCATCCCTCATGGTCCAAATCAGCATCCACCCTCCCAGTAGCAGGATGGGATAAAGAAGAAGAGGCACAGGACTAACAATTTTCTTAAGGAAACTTTCCATAACTTGCCCTGTAGGATGGCCATTATATCCCATTTATTAGAATGTAGTCATAAAGTCACATTTAGGGGCAATGGAGCCTGGGAAATGCAGTCTTTATTCTAAGCAGCCATGGGCTTAGCTAAATTTTCTATTAACATTGATGAAAGAGAAAATAGGATTTTAGGGCCACCTGCTGGGATTTGCTAAAAGTTATTTCCTTAGTTAAACTGAAAATAGAAGAATATCTAGGTTAGAAGTTATGCCCATTTTCAAGGTTTTTGATACATCTGGATAAATTTCCCTTCAGAAGCTATGTACACATTTGTACTCCCAAAGATATCTATAAGTGTTTAATACTAAATACCCACACAGTAATGAATCAGTTCATTCAGTGTTTGCTATATGGCTTTGTGGAAGATATCATAGAGAAAGTGCTCAGTGTTTGACAGACCTGGGATTTCTTGTGAGAGTGCTGTCAGCAGCTAGTGACAGATGAGCTGCCAAAGGTGTTGAGTCTATTCAGATAGTGAGGTGATTGGATTAATTAAAGAAAGGTAACCAGGTAGTATTTGTTGGAATCTGAAGTTGAAGAATTTTTTTTTTTAATGTTTTATTTATTTCTAGGAGACAGAGAGACAGCGTGAGCAGGGGAGGGTCAGAGAGAGAGGGAGTCACAGACTGAAACAGGCTCCAGGCTCTGAGCTGGCAGTCAGCACAGGGCCCGACGCGGGGCTCGAACCCACGAACCGCGAGATCATGACCTAAGCGAAAGTCAGATGCTTAACCGACTAAGCCACCCAGGCGCCCCTGAAGTTGAAGAATTTAAAATGAAGTTTTTCGGAAGAGGAATGGGAATGGAGGATTATATAGGTAGTTGTAAAAATTTTGAAAGTAAAATATTATGTCCTCTTAATGTCATGGAGGAGGTTTCCACGTATACTTTCATCAACTGCTATATCGTAGGCAATATCTAAGTGCTTTATATACGTTCTCTTACTGAATTCCCACAGGAGCCCTATATCTTTACATTTCCATATTTTACAAATGACAAAGTGAAGTCTCAGGACAGGTACAGTTAGGGGTGGAGCCAGGATTTAAACCCCACTCTGTCTGATTTCAAAGTCTTACTTTTTCCTCTTCTACTATGAAGAGTGAACTGATAAAAAAAAAAAAGTTTGGTAAGGGTCATTTTGCTGTAGCAAACTGAATTAACATATTAATTAACTTGTTAACCCATAGCTTATATCCATAAAAAGACATTTTAAAATCTTTAAAAATTATAAAAGAATTGTAGAGAACAACAATGAAGTGTTGTAAAGGGGAGGAAGGACCTCATTAGATTTTGTCTCTTCTTTCTTGACCTGAGTTGCATACTTGCCTCTCTTTTCTCATAGAACCTTGTGTTCTAGGGCTGACAGTTCTTATCTCTATTGTGTTGTCTATTCATTTTGTTGTCTTTGCCACCAGACATTTCTTGAGTGTGGGTCTTTGTATTCCCAGAGCCTAGCGCATTGCTTGGAAAGTTGTAAGTGTTCAGTAAGTATTTAGTGAATGAGCTATACGAGCATTCATTTTATGGTCATATTAATACATAGTTGCTAATGGAGAATTTTTATTAATTTAATATTATGCAAATTTTAAGAGGTATAAATAATGACTGGTATAAAATTATGATTTCGACTATGGCTATGAAAAGGATATTCATATAAAGCAACCAAACTTGTGAGTAATATTGAGTGTCTACATCATGTCAGGCTATTTTGAGTGTTTAACATTGTATTTACTTATTTGTGAGGAAAACTTTATGGGGTAAATAGAATTATTACCTCCACTTTAAAAACCAGGACGTGAACCCAGGTAGTTCTGCCTTAAAAATTCTGTTTAACAACTAGAATGTTTTAATTCGCCATCGGTTATGAGATTATCGTTTATTATTATTTTGCGTGACTCCATAAGAGCATCTTCTTATGAAAACTCACAGATCGTCATCCTGTTTTGTTAACCAGAACTTCTTTCCGCTTAGGGCACAAACCCTCCAAGAGGAAATTTAAGTAAATGTCCTGGAAAGTTGCTGCTTTTAGACGTGAGCAACCTCTACTCCACCCCACCAAACCAATGAGTAATTTGCAGTCAACATTATTCATTACTACCTTTACTATTCAGGGACTCTTATTTTAGAATCTTTCCTCAACACATCCCCTTGCGTCTCCCACGTGACTTCCACTCGCCAGAGACTTTCCGGCGCGTAGACACGCCCGCAGCTCTGCAGAGGCGGCGCTGCAGCTCTCTTGCCGGTGAAACTACACTTCCCAGAGGTCTGTTCGTCCGCGCGAACTCGTCTTTCCCGGATCCGGGCGGCAACTCGGAAAAACAAACGACGCTTTGCGGGGCAGTGTGGGTGGGAGAAATAAAGGCTGACCGGCGAGGCCCTGCTGTACTCGCGCACCCCAAAATGGCTCGGAAGCAGGACGAGCAGAGAGGGGGCGCGCCCTTGATGGCGGAAGGCAAGTCGGACGCGGAGGTTAGGCTCATTCTGTACCACTGGACACATTCTTTCAGCTCTCAAAAGGTAACTACAGGCCTCTGCTGGCGCGGGGGCGCGGATCGGGTTTCAGCACCGGGACAGCTCCCTCAGGGCTCTTCCTGGTACACAGGCGCATCTGCAAGTAGGCCTCCCAAGCCCTAACCCGGGCGGGCCCTCCCTGAGGGCAGGGATGCGCCTTGCGGGGAAGCACGGAGGATCAGTCTGGGATGGAAAGGGTATGACTCAGGCTTTGCCACTCGTGAAATGCGACCAAAAAAAAAAAAAAAAAAAAACCCATCACTTTAGGTATTTGGGCAGGAGGCCTTGCCCACTGGACTTAGAGGAGTGAGGCAGAGAGAAGCTCCTTGATGCAACCGCATAATTTACAGTTCCTCCTTTTACTCTTTTTTACACGCATTTGCTCTCAACAAGGCTTAGCAAATCTATATATCAGATTCTTGTCTGGGGAGGACACATAATTAGGTTTCGGACGCAAAGAAAGTAGTGATGGAGAGTCATCACCAGAATAAAGAAATAAATAAGTAAATAAATAAATAAGTAAATAATATAGCCAGAATTATTTTCATTCTTTATTTTATTATCCTTTCTAATTTATGTAAGATGCTAGAATATATCTCAGTTAATACCTAGATTACAAATAGTTAAAAAGAATGCTGAGAATATTAACTTAGGGAAGCACAGAAAGTCTGCTTAATGGTATCCAGGAATGTTATTTAATTGAAAGCCTACATGTGTTGTAGTAACCAGTGTGAACTCTTTCAGGTGCGCTTGGTAATTGCTGAAAAGGCATTGAAGTGCGAGGAACATGATGTAAGTCTGCCCCTGAGTGAGCACAATGAGCCTTGGTTTATGCGTTTGAACTCAACTGGAGAAGTGCCTGTCCTTATCCACGGGGAAAACATTATTTGTGAGGCCACTCAGATCATTGATTATCTTGAACAGACTTTCCTGGATGGTAATGTTAAGGCTATTTGTGATTTCTTGGATTTACTTTCAACACAAGTATATATGTTCCCCCCTTCTCCCTCCCTTCCTCCCTCCCTCCCTCCCTTCCTTTTTCCCTTCTTTCCTTCTTTTTTGGTTTTATGATGATGGTTTCATGCTAAAAACCTTTTCCATTTCCATAAGCACACAAATATAAAATAGGTCAATACCATAAATTTTATGTAAGCCAGTGTAACTCCATTTAAAAGATTTTATGTAAACTACACATTTTAATATTGGAACTTTCCTTTTAAATTCACTGGCAAAAACCTCTGTAGGTGTGTGGTTTGTAGTGATGAAGTTTTAGCCTCAAAGTTCATAATGATTTGAAATGTACACTATGAAAATCAGCTTTATATAGTCTACTAAATAGTTCCACCTTAAAAACAATAGGAGGGAAAAAAGAGGAATCAAACTTAGGAAGCGGAGAATAGAATGTTGGTATATGTGGAGATCTTTGCCCCTGTGACTTCTCTATAGTTTCAGTTTTATATCTTTTGTGAGGAATTTTAAGACTTAACTTTGTATAGTGCTTTATAATAATCATTTATTGATGACCTGTCTTATGTCGGGCATTTTATAATTTCTGTTGTATTTAGTCTTCAAAAGAACCCAGCTGAGACGGGCATGATGGACTAGTTATTCCCACTGTACATGAGGAAAGAGAAACAGAGGGGTTGCCTATGGTAATACAGCTATTTTATGGCAGAGTGGGGCTGGGATGCAAGACTTGCCTATCCATACCTTCATATTATACCAGCTGTCTCCCATAGTCATTGCCACTTGCATATCATCTTGCTTGCTCCTAATGACAATGCTTTGAGATGAACTATATCTTCAGTATTTGCCAAAGATCGTATAGCTGGCATAACTGAGAGAACAGAAGGTTCCTAGCTTTCCGCTGAGTACTCTTCTGTAAAAGAAACTACATGAGATCCAGTTACTTTTCATCTGCCACTAGTTACGCTGATGTTAACAGGGCAGGGTAAAACCAAAATATAACCCCATATTACTGGAAGTTGAGAAAGGAAATTACTAGGCTAAAAAAAATGTCTGAGGTACTAGAGGGAAAATAGGTATGGGACCCAAAAGTGTATAGAGAGAACTCCAGGGAATTAGATTGACAATGGGCTGCCCGCATTCTTATTCCAAGTATTTGGTTTCCTAGACTTCTGATTAGAGGTTTTTTTTTTGTTTGTTTGTTTGTTTTATTAAAAAAAATTTTTTTTCTTTACGTTTTATTTATTTCTGAGAGAGAGGGAGAGAGAGACAGCATGAACAGGGGAGGGTCAGAGAGAGAGGGAGATACAGAATCTGAAACAGGCTCCAGGCTCTGAGCTAGCTGTCAGCACAGAGCCTGATGCAGGGCTCGAACCCATGAACCATGAGATCATGACCTGAGTTGAAGTCAGATGCTTAACCAACTGAGCCACCCAGGTGCCCCTGATCAGAGGTTTTAATTAGAGGTGGCCATTGGTGTAAACAAAAGAGTTGTTTGTTTTCTCTTAAGATTTAAAAAAATTGTTTATTTTTTAAATAAAGAGAGAGATAGTGAGCAGTGGAGGGGCAGCGAGAGAGGGAGATGGAATCCGAAGCAGGCTCCATGCTGTCAGCCCAGAGCCCAACGCAAGCCCAAACTCTTGAACTGTGAAATCATGACCTGAGCTGAAACCAAGAGTCAGACACTTAGCTGACTGAGCCACCCAGGCACCCCTAAACCAAAGGGTTTAATGAACTGTTTCTCCTTTACAATTACTTCCTATTCTTTAAGTCCATATGCTGGCGACTGTATTGGAAATGGTGGTGAATTGATTTAAGACAATTTTTCTCAACCTTGAGCTTTTTGGAAATGGACAGGTCTGTTAAGTAATTGGTATTTCTTGGGAGAAGTGATTATAATGTGAATAAAGCAAAATCATTGTATAATAATTGTTCTAAATAATAAAAAATCTTAAAAAGATACATAAATGGAAAATCATACTTAAATATTTTGTTGGCTTCCTTTGAACTACTACTACTTCTACTACTACTACTACCATTCTCCACTTCTTCCTCCTCTTCTTACATTCTTTCTCCTCTAAGATATTCAGTAATATAAAATATGTTACTTTACAACAATGGTAATGATGATTATTAGGCTTTCTTAAAGTGTTCCTTAGGCTTTTTCTTTTACTTTGATTATATAAAAACAAAACTGAAATACATTCTGAGCCCTACTCAAAGAACGGAAATATTAAATTACTCTTTTACTACTTATGGAACCAGAGGAGAAGGTGCTGTGGGCTAAATGTTAAGATGAAAATATGGAAACTAAGGACTTTAACTCTGGCTATACTTACAGAATAAATAATCAAGAATCCTAGCTCTTAGTCTGAAGTTGTTGCTAACTGTTTGCATATCCTTGGTGACTTGACTTCTCTGTCCTCTTGGATTAGGTGATATGATTTTATCAACTGCAGAGATAAAGCAAGTCCAATAAATTCTTATTTCACTCTTTTCTCTTTCCCAGGAGAGTAGTCACTCCTTTGGGAAGGGTTAAAAGAAGATTAAGGGACCCAAAACCCATGGTAGATAAGAAGACAGCAAGAAAACAGTTATATAAATGAAGTCTAGTCTATTTATTTCTTTTTTTAAATGTTTATTTATTTATTGAGAGAGGGAGAGAGAGAGTGTGAGAGAATGGCAGAGGGGCAGAGAGAAGGGAAGAGAGAGAGTCCTAAGCAGGCTCTGTGCTGAGCATGGAGCTTGATCTCATGAACCCTAAGATCGTGACCTGAGCCAAAACCAGGAGTCAGATGCCCAACTAACTGATTTACCCAGATGCGCCCGAATGAAAAAGCTAGTCTACAGATGAAGTTTATCCCAAAGTATTAAAATAAAAAAAATAAATGTGTGTTATCACAATTATCATTAAGATAATTTATATTTGTCATTAAGAACTTATGGAGATTAGGAAAAGAACCAGACAAGACAGATGTTGTCAAGGATGGGATAGAGTGAATTCTAGGAATCCTTGCTACTTAAAAGTATGTTCCGCTGACCAGCGGCATTGATGTCACCTGGGAACTTGTTAGAAATTCAGAATCCTAGACTCTACTGCAGATCTCTTGAATCAGAATTTGCATTTCAACAAGACCCTCAAGTGATTCATATTTACACTAGAGTTTGAGAAGCACTGATGCAAATTACTGTGTGTTAAGTAATTGCTTAAGCTTTATGCAGCACTATAAATTACTTATATACACACCCACATACATAATTTTATAAATATATCTATACACATATGTAACTTTTGAGTGTCTTAGTTAAAAGGAATCAGCTCAAGTTTTACATTACTGAGGAATGCTTTAACACCCAAAAAGCATATGAATCTGTTGTGTACTGGGCACAGTTCTAGATATAATGTATCTTGATTTAAGTAGAGCATTTGAGGTTACTTCATAAGATACCATTGTGGAACGAAGGGCCAAATATGGCTGGATAAAAGTGATGCACATTTCCACCCACCATACGGAAGAATATTTATAAATGTCTTACACATGGTTACCCATTTAGCTAAAGATTTATTCTATATAATTTTATTACATTTATTTCAATTATTTGTAGACCACTGTAAACACCATAAGGTCAGAGGCAGTGTCTAACAGCTGTATCCCAGTTCTTCATATAGTGCTTCATATAAGCTCTCTCTTTTAAAAAAATTTTTTAATGTCTTTTATTTATTTTTGAGAGAGAGAGAGAGAGAATGAGCAGGGGAGGGTCAGAGAGAGAGAGGGAGATACAGAATCTGAAGATAAGCTCCACGCGCTGAGCTGGCTGTCAGCACAGAGCCTGATGCTGGGTTCGAACCCACAAACCGTGAGATCATGACCTGAGCTGAAGTTGGATGCTTAACCGACTGAGCCACCCAGGCACCCCTTCATATAAGCTCTTTAATAAGAGCTTAATGTTTACTTTTGAATGATTAAAATGAATGAACTTTTCAAAATAGACGTCAGCCTGGACACGGATGCCTACTGGTGTCCTTATAGGTTTCTGTTCTCTGACTTGAGCCTAACAATTCTACAAATGACTTGAATAAGACATTGTAGAAATAAGGGATGACAAAAGCTGAGATAGTTAATGACTAGCTTGTGAAATGTTTGTCATGGAACAATATGGAAAAATAACTAAGATAAAGTTTAACATGTAGTATGTAAACAAGTAGTAGTATGTAACAAGTAGTATGTAAATTTTATTTTTAAAAATTGGCTGCATTAGTGAAGGATGGATGATCTAGCTTATCAATAATTAAAGCTAGTAATAAAAAAAAGGCTGGTATGGTCTGAAGTTATTTTAAAAGTGTAGGTTCTGTCTAGAACATGGCAAATTGTGAACTGGTCAGAATATGCAACATTTTGTTTAATTATGAGTGGAACTTAAAGGAACATTTACACTTAAAATAATGAGTAAATTGTTTTCATTAGATGTATAGTTGCCCGTGGTTATAAGAGGAGACTTTAAGTGTATGTATTCACCTAAAGAATAGAGTATAGTCAACTGGTATTTCCTTTGCTGTTATTTGTCATCCCTTAATTGCTTACCAGCTAAAACTTGTCCTAAAAATGATAGCTTGCTGACATTTCTCAACATTTGTATATAATCAGTATTTGCATCCTCATGCTTTTGGGATAAGTCCATTAGATAGCTCGTAGTATTAGGGAAGAAATTTGGTAGCCAAGGTAATCCTTTTCAAGTCTTAGCCTAAGAATAGTTAATATCTAAATTGGATGATGGCTATTTTTTTTTTTTTTTGAAAGAAGCTATAGATGTAGATATCAGTGATATTCTTGAGGTCAGAACTTGGGTCAAAGGAAGAATTTAGAAGTATTCAGTTATGGCTGGTCAACCAAGGGCGGGTGAAGAACAATCTCTTTATTCTTTTAGTAGCTATATTTTTGGGTGTTAATTGGTGCAAGGACCTGGAATATTTCAAAGATCCCTAATCATTAAAATCTTACTAATCTTCAAAGATAAAGATAGTTTCATTTTTAAAAAAAATTTTAATGGTCATTTATTTTGAGAGACAGAGCATGAGCAGGGGAGGGGCAGAGAGAGAGGGAGACACAGAATCCAGAGCAGACTTCAGGCTCTGAGCTGTCAGCACAGAGCCTGACGTAAGGCTCAAATACACGAGCTGTGAGATCATGACCTTAGCTGAAGTCGGTGCTTAACCGACTGAGCCACCCAGGTGCCCCAAAGATAGTTTCATTCTGTAAACTTGAAAATAATACCAAACCTGTCTTTACTACATGCATGTGCTGTTATTACTACTCAGTTTTACAGGCTATATTTTTTTATGTACATGACACATTTTTCTCTTGGTGCGTGTAAAGAGTAGATATATTAAAGCATGAAATTGATTAAACTAGGTAAGGCGTGATACTAAGCAAACTAGGGAAACTCAAGAGCATTGAATATAACTATTGAATATATGCACTAATAATATTTTAAAATCTAGATATTCTTTAATACTGTTCATAACCTCATAACCTTAATTTGGCCTAAGATAATTTGAAAAAATGGGTTTGAAGTAACTACAAAATACTAGAACATTACTATTTATTATTGCCAAATGACTCAGTGGTAACTTAGAATCAAGGATCTCATATGGTGATATTGAATTTTGGTGATTTAATATATAACAGTTCTCTGAAGCTCATATCGAATGCCTTAGGTCTATATATACATCATTTATTCTTAGGAAATGAAATTTGGTTTGGAAATAAAGTATTCTGGTATGATATGAAAATATTCTATACAAGTCTCATTAGGAAATATATTTGGGAAGATTTTTGTCAATATCTCTTGAATATCAACTCATATTTTTAAAAAGAACATTAATTCTGAAGTCACTGTTACCTTAAAAATAGTTATTTATGTAAGATTTCCAATTTTTCCAATTTTTTATATTAATAAAACCCTCTCATATATAGTTGAATTACTTTATATATCTTTTAGCACATCTACTGAAATTGTAGATTAGCACAAAAGTTCTAACCAAGTATGGAAAATATGATATGTGGTAAGGAAAAGAAAATGAACCTTTTAAAACTCATGATTGTGCCAATGAAAGTGGCTTTAGAAAGTAACTTTTTTTTCACTCTTTGTCCAACTTCAGTGGACAGGTAGGGGTGTCAAATGCAGAGGCTGTAGATCTATGTTATGTGTAAACAAGAATCGGAATAAATTGTCTGATAAAGGAACTTTGCCCCCAGTTACAAAGGCTTTCTGTTAAAAGCCTTAAATATAATACCAATAAAGAGTAGTTAAACATTTAAGGTATAAAACCTATTGAAAATGATGTATACATTTGTCTGTGTCTGAGCAAATCATGACTGCATATAATGAACCTCTAGTGTTTGACATTATGTGTTTTTTTTCCTAGTCTGTGTTCAGATTTGATTGTTCTCATTCCAAAGTCATGACAGCTTTGAATTGTAGTCAGTTTGTAACCATAACTTTTGCCTCAGGTTATAACTTATTTACCATTATTACTATAGTTTTTTATAATTTTTTATATGTTTGACTGGTTGAAGGGTATAATTTTATTCAGCTTCATGATGCATACTATCTTATATACCGATGGCATCACCAAGTGATCTAATAAGTAAAATAAAAAAATCAGCAAAGGGATAAAGATAGAAATGAGGTCTGTTTTCATTGAATTAATAATAGTAAGGAAGAACTGAAAGTTATTCAAATAGACCTAGAGGGAAGTCTTTCTTGAAAACAAGACATAATTATGCCTTCTTTGCAGTCAGTGTAGTCAAATAATGAAAGCTTAGCCTGAAGGCCCTAAAATCTTTTAATTTTTTGCTTGGTAAACAATGTAATGTAATGTAAACAATGTAATTTTTTTTTAATGGCTCAAGGCCATGGTTAGTCTACAAGGCCTAGGGACTTGAGAATGTGGGGAGCTGTTTGTCCCTGTTAAATAGCTGCAGAATGCATTTATTGTGTCTTTTCTTACTAGTTTTAAAAAACTATGTTTTTTTCTCATTATCTCATCTTTCTGCTTTGTGTCTACTAGCATGTTTCTAATCTGCTGCCAAAATTTAGGTGCAATACAAGACCTGCCTTGTCCCCTTCTCAGTTCTTCTAGGAAGTCAGGTCTTATGCCAATTTATTCATTTATTCTTATTTATTCTTTCAGGTTAGTCACCAATCTTGGTTTCCAGTACGACAAACCTATTCCCTAATGCTGGAAACTCTTTTCAATGCCTGCTTCTCATAGCTCTCAGCCAGCCAGGTGCCCCCTTTTCTTCTTCTTCTTTTTTTTAGTGTTATAACAAAAATGCTTTATGGAAGGATTGGAAAATAAAATAGAATGAGAGAGGGAAGATCTGTATAATTCAGAGGAAATTCCCAATTGCTTTTGGAACACCTCTGTTTCCAGAGGCAGTGGCACTACTGTGCTGTGGTGTCGAGGAGGACAGTGACCGCACATGGCGGGGGTTGCTAGGGAGGTCCTGGGAGACAGGCAGTGAGGCTGGATGAGAACTTTGGTTCAGCGGATATCTTATGGTCTGTCTGACAAAGTGTTATAGGAGATAGTTATACTGTAGCGGTGCCCTGAGTAGAAGAAAATTATTTTCATGGATTTAAACATTTGTCATCTTTTAGAGAACTCAGGCTTAGCCCGATGGAACTTCCCCAGAAAGCAATTACTAGACAGTGTTTTTCCTGCTTTCATTCACTTTCCCAGAAGGAAGTGGTACGCTTTTCTGAAGATAAGCCCCAGGCCTGGCACCAGAAAGTAGCCTGAGCCAGGGGCCATAAATTTAACCACTTGTAAGCATGTTTAAGTGCTGTATCAGTTTTGATTATTAACTTGAGGTTTTTGGACCCCCAGAGCAGTGGTTCTTAAACTTATTGGTTTCCAGGCCCCTTTATCATAAAAGTTATTGAGAACACCAGAGAGCTTTGGTTTCTGTGGGCTGTATCTACCGATATTTACCAAATTAGAAATTAAAACCGAGAAAAATTTAAAACACGCAAATACACAAGCCCCCATCTCATTAACTGAGTGATGGAGCCACCACATGTCCTGGAAAACTGCTGTATCCTTGGGAGAGAATAAGAGTGAAAAAGCAATTAACATTGTAGTATTACTGTGAAAGTAGCTTTGACTTTGTGGATCCCTCCCGACAATGTCTTGGGGAAGCCCAGGGATTCTTAAACCACACTTTGAGAACTGTTGCCCTTGTGGTCTATGAATAGAATTCAGGAGATTTGAGATCCTGGAGGAGAAAAATTATTACATCTTTATTTTCACTAATTTCCAACAGAAACATTATTTCCTTTCATTTCTAATGTAGGGATAAACCACAGCAATATCGGGAGTGCCTGTGACTTTGTTACCAATAGAAATCACACATATGTTCATAGATTATTGTAGATATCTTAAAAGTGACTTGTCAAGTTATTGTAGATATCTTAAAAGTAATTTATGGTCATAATTACTTTGAAATTATCGTAGTTATTAGACCTGCTTCTAGATCTTGTTACTGTGTTAAGAAAAGGCACCCAGGTTAATATTTTATAATTTAAAGATAATAAATATATTTTAATATAATCAATTTCTTTTCAAGCCTTTGTCTTGTATGCACTTAAGGACATCAGGTGAAGAGCTCTTTAGTATTTCTTTTTTTTTTTTTTAAATGTTTTATTTATTTCTAAGAGAGAGAGAGAGACAGCGTGAACAGGGGAGGGTCAGAGAGAGAGGGAGTCACAGACTGAAACAGGCTCCAGGCTCTGAGCTGGCAGTCAGCACAGAGCCCGACGCGGGGCTCGAACCCACGAACCGTGAGATCATGCATGACCTAAGCGAAAGTCGGACGCTTAACCGACTAAGCCACCCAGGTGCCCCGCTCTTTAGTATTTCAAGGGCCTGAGAAGGACTCCAGTCTGTTGTCCTCATGGAGATTTCTACCATGCATTGGTTGGGATCCTAGTGATAAGCTGAGATCCTCAAAGGTCAGCACGGAAGTGTGCTCTAGTTGGGTAAATTCACTGTTGACAAGCTAGTATGTGGCTTACACTTCATTCTCGGTTATTCCAGTGTAGACTTCAGAGTTGGACTTCCCAGCAGGGAATTAGATATTTGTCTACTGGTTTGAGGAGTAATCCATCTTATTTTTTCTTAGAGAGTCAGAAATAGTCTATTGGCTTAAAAAGCTTGTTCTACTTGGATTATGGCATTATGAGATCTTGTCTGAAATGCTCTGCAGCCAACTCTGAATTGTCAACACGTATGAATGAGTGTGCGGTGCTCAAAAGGATTCTAAGTTAAATAACCCAAACTAAGAAGTAAATGAATAAAATTGAGGTTGTTCTTTTCACTTGTTGGAATAAGCTCATTGGTATTTTTCAGGGGCTGTATGAGGGTCAGAAGTAGGAAGTGATTCTGAAGGGACATAGCCATGACCTTTGGATCATGTGGTTCATCTTTATTCTTGGATAATCTCTGAACTGTAAACCCTTTGAAGATGTTACAATGATGTTTTAAGACAGAGCACTATAGTCAGAGTCAATGGCTTTAGTTTTTGTTCTGCCTTTAATTAGCTGTGGGATCTTGAAGAGAATGTCTCAGCCTCTAGCTCTCAGTGTCTTTGTTAACTGCTGCAGAGCTTCTCCAGATCAAACATTTTATAACAACTAGAAATTTGGGAATATGTTCATTAGTTGAAATTTACTGAACACCTACTATGAGCCAAACGTTATGTCAGGCACTGGGAACTCAATAGAGAACAGTACACGGTCCCTGCCCTCAAGTAGTCTAGAGTGTAGAGTTTAACCAGCAAATGAGGCTTCATGTAGAAACCACTTTCTAGAGATAAAATACTAGAAATTGACGGTGAATTCTGTGCAGGTTGCCAATTCACATTCATGTAGCATCAGTGGGGTCACTCAGTATTAACTGGAAACTAGGAAAGAGTGGCCCCTGATTATCTTTCCATAATGACCTTTCATTCATCTAATCAACCTCTATCAGTGGCCTAAAGTGTAATGGATACTATGGTAGACCCTGGGTCATAGGCTCCCTGCCCTGAAGAATGTTATGGGGCAAAAAGATAGAAACTACTAATTAAGGTGATAAGGCTATGATAGTGTATGTACAAGGTATTTTGCATGTACATTTGACCCAGTCAGATATTGGTAGTTGTAGGAGGTTAAGGAGTGTTCCACAGAGGAGTTGGCATAAATAACTGGACCTTGAGATTTGAGTAGCAATTTGTAAAGTAGAGAAGTGAGAGAATTTCAGTGTGAGCATGGTTTGCGATCTAGCCTGGTACCTCTGTACATTTCAAATTTTGAATATCTGGGCAGGGGAGATACTATCTTTTAAATGCCTTGATATAAGATTGAAAACATTGATGAGGGGGGTTGGGTTTTTTATTTTGCTTTTGGTTGTAACATCTCATTTGTAACTTTTTCTTCAATGTTTGTATATACATTTTTAGAAAAAACACCCAGGTTAATGCCTGATAAAGGAAGCATGTATTACCCACGAGTACAACATTATCGAGAACTGCTTGATTCATTGCCAATGGATGCATATACACATGGCTGCATTTTACATCCTGAACTAACTGTGGACTCCATGATCCCAGCTTATGCAACCACAAGGATTCGCAGTATGTAACAATCTTAAAGACTTGGAATTCTATCTCAAGTTTCTTTTAATTCATTTTTGGGACCTGGCACATCTCATGAAGACCTGGGTACAGGGTTGTTGAGTTTGCTGCAAGGATGTTCATATTACAGATTGATCCATGCATTAGATTAATATGTGCTTCGGGTGCTTAGCTGGACATTTATTGTCTATAGGAACTGATTTTCCAGCTCTTGGCCTTGAGGGCCAAGCTTGGATAAAACTCAGAAAAGAGGCCTGTGGAAAAGAACATAACATAACATGTTCTCACAGGCATATGGACTAAGAATCATGAAATCTGGAAACTGCTGGGGATTAAGCGGAGCTGAGTTCACATTTCTTGTCCTTCATTCTTGTTTTATTATGTGAGGGAGCTGGACTACAGGCTGTGTAACTATTACTCTACCTCTAAATTCAGTGATTCGGGATTTATTGAGTTGTGATATCCAGCTCTCTCCTTGTCTGAGGCCAGAGTATGGTCAGTGCATGGGATGTGGAGAAGGAGATGTGCTCTATGGCACATGTGACCGGGATAGGAAAGTAAGGGAAGGTGGCTGTGGTCAGGCTCTGGGGATGTTTGTAGAAACACTCAAATGCAGATCTTCTAATTCCAGAAACTATGTTCTTTCCACTACATCATATCTTACCTTTATAATTCTCTTACTTAATGTTACTTTTCTTTCCTTTTGTACTTTTCCACCTTCCTCCTCTTCCTTCCCCTCCTTTGTTCTCTTCCCACTTTACTGTCTTGTTCCTCTTCCTCCTCTTCATAAGTACTCGTTATATGATTTGAAGCAAGTGTTCTGACTATAATCCTATCACCTAGAGTTACTGTTTTTTCAAAATAAGGCTTTTGCCTTCCCTTCATATAGAAGTCCATTATAGAAAACCTGAAAGGTATTGAAAGATAGAACAACTACTGTGCACTGAGCACTTCTGGTGTACTGGCCTTGCTCAGAGAGCTTTCCTGGGTATCTCACATTTAATCGTTAGCCTATGCAGCAGATACTCTGATGGTTCCATCTTGCATTTGAGGAAACCAAGGCACAGAGAGGGTACGCCCATGGTGGAGGAAGGGGGTGAATCTCAGAGCTCATGTTCTTACCATGGAACTTCCCAGTTTCTCTTTGTTTCTTGTATAGAAGGGAGGAAATAACTTCCTGTTTCAAAAATGATTTTATTCTCAGGCCAGATTGGTAACACAGAATCTGAACTGAAAAAACTTGCAGAAGAAAACCCAGATTTACAAGAGGCATACATCGCAAAACAGAAGCGACTTAAAGTAGGTAAACCTGGCTGTCCTCAACTGACATCCACTGTTTGTATTAAATGTTCTACTTTTTGTAAAGTATCATTATTTCTAGAACATCTTCACTTAAATATTGCAAGTCACCAGTGCATCTTACCTTTGACTTATGCTCTGCTTTTAGAAAGAATTTTTCTTTCTTAGATTTGATATTCAAACCGAATGACAGGTGCCTAAAAAGGCAGGTATTGCTCATGCTCGTTGCCAAGGAAAGTTACAAAATGTAAAAGCAAATTCATAATATATACTTGGAATCTGTCATTTCAGGTATTCCGCCTAGCTAGACCTTTTTTTTTTTTAAATATCAATAAGGAAATTGGCAAGTTTATTCTAAATATATTCCCCTCCCTCCGTTCATTTTTTTTTTTTCTTTTTATCTTTCACCCGTTTCTTCCTCCTCTAACCCTCGCCTCTGGCAACCATCAATCTGTTCTCTCTATCTGTGGGCTTGGTGTTTTGTTTTGTTGTTGTTGTTTTTAGATACCACATATAAGAGAGATCCTAAAGTACTTGTCTTTCTCTGTCTGACCTATTTTACTTAGCTTAGTGCCCTTGAGGTCCATTTATGTTGTTGAAAATGGCAAAATTTCATTTTTTTAATGCTTGAATAATATTCCATTGTGTATATATGCCACATCTATTCATTCATCCATGGATGGACACTTAGGTTGCTTCCGTATCTTGGATATTATAAATGAAGCTGCAGTGAACATGGGGGTGCATATATCTTTTCAAGTCAGTGTTTTCATTTTCTTTGGATAAATACCCAGAAGTAGAATTGCTGGATCACATGGTGGTTCTGTTTTTAATTTTTTGAGGAACCTCTATATTGTTTTCCATAATGACTGTGCCAGTTTACATTCCCACCACTTATTACTTCCCTTTTTGATAATAGCCATTCTTATGGGTGTGAGGTGATATCTCATGGTTTTGATTCGCATTTCCCTGATGATTAGTGATGTTGAGCATCTTTTCATATAGCCTTTGGCCATCTGTATGTCTTTGGAAAAATACCGGTTCAGATATTTTGCACATTTTAAAATCAGAGTTTTGTTGTTATTGTGTTGTAGGAGTTCTTTATATATTTTGGATGTTAGCCCTTATCATGTATATAATTTGCAAGTGTTTTCTCCTGCTTAATTGGCTGCCTTTTCGTTTTATTGATGGTTTCCTATGTTGTGCAGAAGCTTTTTAGTTAATGTTGTCCCACCTGTTTACTTTTTGTTTTTGTGTGTCAGATTCATAAAATCATTGCTAAGGCCTATGTCAAGGAGTTTACCACCTATGTTTCCTTCTAGGAGCTTTCTAGTTTTTTTAGGTCTTATGCTCAAGTCTTTAATCCATTTTGAGTTAATCCATTTTGACTTGTCTGCCTCCTAAGGAGGCCCTGGGCTTCGCTTCATCAGTTATAGTCAGCCTTTCCCTCTCTGGTGATTCTTTCCTCATGGCCCAAGAACTCACGCACACTTCTCCCACGTTAAAAATGTAGGAAACATCAGCACCTTCCACCCTCCTCAACTTCCCGCCTTCCATCATCATCTTATCTTAGCTAAGTGAGCTTCTCAAAAGAAATGCCTTCACACAAAGCACCCCTTACTTTCCACTCTTTTTTAACTCTCTGCATTCAGATTTCTTCCTCATGCCTGACCCTTCGGTCCTTCATTCCTCGAAAGCTGCTGAAGTTCCATTCATTAGTTGGGGTTGAGAGGAGTCCCTTTGTGCCCCTCATATACTTTGCTATTTCTGGTCCACTGGTCCCACAGGACTTGCCAGTGAGCATTGGGTCTGGCCCGGGGAGTATTCACCCAGCCAGAGTATTTTCCCTCAAGTTTGCCTTTGCTTTAACATTATTCTGTATCTTCTCATTGTCTCGAATAAATAGGCTCCAGCTCTGGAAGAGTTCATATCTGCTTTCCTCTATATTGATTGTTTTTTGCAGGCATAAATAACCTCTTTTGTTATTTTTGCTAATTAGTCAAAACTTCTTGACCATGACAATGTCAAATATTTGAAGAAAATTCTTGATGAATTGGAGAAAGTCTTGGACCAGGTTGAAACTGAGTTGCAAAGAAGAAATGAAGAAACCCCAGGTAGGTTCTCATTTGTGTTTAGGGTTTTGTTTTTCTTTCTTTTGCCGGATGCCAGGCTATTTATGGGAATATTCTTAGATTTTACCAAAAACATCCTGTAATCTGTTTTTTATTATTTTTATTCATGGGCAGTTTAAATTATCATGGCAACCATACTACTGAACTCAGCAAAACCCAGGCATCTGACAGTATCCCAGTCTGTCTGTGTGAATGTGACTGGTGGAGGATTTTTCTGCACAATTTAAAGTTATGGTTGAGAGATTCCTACTTAGCCCATTTCACACATTCGTAATAACAGTAGTTCCTTTGGTTGAATAACCTGTGTGATTGCTTGAATGGTCCCTCCAGTTTTCTCTCTAGGCAGGAAGAGTACTTCCAGTCTGTGTGTGTCTGCGGCCTGGCTGCTGAGCATCCGGGTGTTGCACCTGTGAGCCTAACTGCACCACCTAGCCATCGCCCAGGTGCATGCACATTTGTGCCATTCTAATTGGCAACAAGTTCAAGACGTGTTATGTGAAACTTGCTTCACAATAGGAACTTGTGCTTTATATAACTAACTAGGAGCAGCGATCACCTGAGTGACATTTCAGGCCCAATTTTAAGGGTTTTTCTAAAGCTTACTTGCTGTTTTCCTAAACCGGGAGGAAAGTTCTGTTGACTCCTCTGGGTTGGAGGCTCTCAACTCCTCAGAATCCTTTTCAAAATGAAAGGTGTTGAGCTCAAGTGGCTCCAGTCTGACCCAGGGTTGTACGTGGCTGACAGATATCAGGTGAATCTCCCTTAGCTTGGGATACCTTGGCGTGGACTTTGTTTTAGGATGTAATTACTTGCTGAGTTTGATTGTCAAGAAAATGTACCATGGCCTTCATCTTTTGCTGTGCTCACACTTGCCCTCAAGACTGAGACCAAAAATGCCAACCAGAGTCTCTCTGTACGGCACATGCCCCTAACTCTCCGTGTCCCTTTCTCTGATTAGAAGAGGGCCGCCAGCCTTGGCTCTGCGGAGAATCCTTCACCCTGGCAGACGTTTCGCTCGCTGTCACATTGCATCGGCTGAAGTTCCTGGGGTTTGCGAGGAGAAACTGGGGAAATGGAAAGCGACCAAACTTGGAAACCTATTACGAACGTGTCTTGAAGAGAAAAACATTTAACAAGGTTCTAGGACATGTCAACAATATATTAATCTCTGCAGTGCTGCCAACAGCGTTCCGGGTGGCCAAGAAAAGGGCCCCAAAAGTTCTTGGCACCACCCTTGTGGTTGGTTTGCTTGCAGGAATGGGATATTTTGCTTTTATGCTTTTCAGAAAGAGACTTGGCAGCATGATCTTAGCACTGAGACCCAGACCAAATTATTTCTAGGCTTGTAGGGATCTCATGGTGACGACTCATCCAACTATTCAACTAGACCCTTGTCCACTCCTCCAGGCCCAGTGGAGAATGACCCTGGGCAACTAGTAAAAAGTTTATTTACCTTACTCTTTGAATAGTTTATGTGGGGAGAGGAGATAATGAAAATGTTTTTGTGGGCTGGTCACTTTGAGATCATTTCTTTGCAAACCGGAACAAATCCATCCCTAAAATGTGCAAGGTCAAGATAATGTAAATGCTGACAGAGAATCAGACCTTTAGCTCAAAACATCAGTTCAAATTCTGAATTATTTGGGGGGAGAAGGTTCTTACTGTAAGCAGACAGTAATAGCCTGTGATTGCCCATAGGTGTTCATCTGAGACTATCTGGATGTGCTGAGTGTTGAGTAGTTAGCATCATTTTCCACTGGAATTCAGAGATCCCCTTTGTTTCACAGCCAGTCCAGCCAGCAGCAGGGTGCAGCAGCATTTCATATGATCACTGTTAGCTTCGGGCAGAAATGAGAGACACAAAGCGAACAGGGAGAGGGAAAACAGGGAAAATGGAGTCCATATAGTGAAGAGTGAAGGTGACTTCCAGGTGTCTCCGACACCACTCATGGCTGCCTGTCCCCTCAGTAAACATTACATTTGGCTACTTGTGGCCATTGCCCACATAGCCTCCTGTAGTTGAGAAACTGGGGAAGAGGACTAGTGAGTTACTGGGGGAATAGACTGGAGAAAACCCTGGGCTTTACACTCAGAGCTCCTCATCTGACCTTAGTACTAATTTTAAATATATGAATCACACTCACTGTTTTAATAAGATTAACTGCTAATACACTTTGGTGAAATGCCCACTGAAACATTTCTGCTTAGCACTGACATGAACATCTTGAGTGATATAAGATGGTTCCTTTCTTCTTTCTTTTCCTCATGGTTCCCCCAATTGGATGCTGCCTGAGAAATATTCCTATGGACTGTTGTCTCTGGTCACTGGGTGTCTTGCCTTCTACAGCCCCTTTTAGCACACAGGTGGGAGTCAGGTGCAGGTCTCAGCCAATCCCTAACATGGCACGTGGCTAGGTAGTAGGTGTTTGAATGATCTGGAAGTACTCAATATGCTCATTCTGATTTTGAAGAGGCTGGTGTGTTAAACCGTTGTCTAGGCCTTGCATCTGTTGATTGTTATTAACAGAGCCCTAAAAGGTTAAAGAGAAAGAGAAAACTCTAGTCTTAGCCCATGCAAATTAATTTAGGGGAAATGAAATAAGTCAATAGTGAGGTCCATTTGTATTCTTCATGTGTGTCTAGGCATTTCAGGGGGTCCCTCAGTCCATCTGGAAGGGATAATCCCAGTGTGTTCTGTGAATGACTATGGAACTGCATTAATACAGTTTTCACTCAGATAAAACTTCTCATGGTGACAGGAAGATATAGTTTCCCTGCCATTGGCCTGAAAGGAGTTGGGGGGACAGTTTTAGGTCTCCGGCAGGAAGTATGTATAAGGAATGATGAGCTAAGGTTCCAGCAAATAACAAAAGCTTGCTTGGATTGCCTCAGGCTGGCTATGCAAAATAGTCAAAGAATGTACTGACTTTTTTATTAATAGGGAACAGTCAAACTTAGGAAACAATGACTTTTGATGGTAAAATGAGTCTGTAATTCCATTTCATGAATCAGTTGTTTTTAGAAAATCTTGATGAAATGGACATTCCTTGTTTACAAAAATTAATAACATCTCAGTGCAGATTGGCAGCTTTTATAATGTCTTAATATTATCCCTCCCGTGCACTGTCATATACAGTAGTTGGATTTGTTTGTTGCTGGGACATTCCAATCCCTATGTTCATAAAAGAGCCACAAAACTGATTATTCAGTAGTTTGTAGTGTTTCAGAGATCTTTGTATCACCCTGCAAGAAGCAAGAATTCAGACATGAAGAAAACTGGATTTTTATGAAAATCTACAAAAGGGTATTTATCTATGTAAAAGTTGTTGATTAAAAATAAAGATTAGGAGCCCAGTGCTGGCTTTTCCTTAAATCTACTGAATCAGAGAAAGTATACTGGGAAGTGTAATTTTCTGATAGTTTCATTGGAAATATGCTGTCAATATTAAAGATGATGCATCGTGATGATTTCACTTGTTTCATCCATACTCTTGGGTTTAGACTCATAAAATGTTTGGGGACATAATGACCACTAGATGTCGCTGTTCACACAGTAGTCTGAGATTGGGCATTCTCTAGGTTCGGCAAGCCCTCTAAAATGGCTCAAGTGAAGATAAACATTAATGACCTTAATTTCTGAAATGAGGGCATCTTCATCAGATCATCCATCTGTACAAAAGCTTGAGGCACATGTAGTATTGATTTCTAATGCTTTAGAAGGGATAACAGTACCACACAATGTCAAACTAAAGAGCTAAACATATACTACTAGCAAAATAAGCACTTTTATCTATTTCAAGATCATTGGTGACTGGCCAGTGTGTTCCTCAGTTTCCAAAGTTTGTATAAATATCATAATTATAAAAATGTCTGAGGTACTAAATTTAGGCTGGCTGTGTATGTCTTAATACATAAATACTGTTTTATTGTTATTGTAATTATATGCCTTTTGAATCTGTTTTCCTTAATTGCAGAGAGTTGTAAATGCTTGCTTGATTTTTGGTCATTATTGATATTGACACCAGAGTTGTAGATATTTGGTGTTGTTTAATGTAGTAGATCAAGATGCTATTCTACTTGTAAGATCAATAAAAGTAATTGGATAATCAATATGAACTATAAAAGTACCGATTTTGTAATCTTTTTTAAGAAAACAAGTTTCTTGGGAGCACCTGGGTGGCTCAGTTGGTTGAATATCCACCTTTGGCTCAGGTCATGATCTCAGGGTTTGTGGTTTTGAGCCCTGCATTGGGCTCTCTGCTGTCAGTGTGGAGCCCACTTTGGATCCTCTGTCCCACTCTCTGTCTGCACCTCCCCCTCTCACACTTGCTCACTCTCTCAAACAACAAGCTCCCCTCCCCCAATTTATTTTCATTTTAAAATCAAAGTATACTGTGGTAATTGGAAGGAGTAAAATAAGCAGAAATTAGGTTTCAATATATTTAGCTACAAGATGGCATAATTTCCTTATAACAATTACTGACTCATGATTTATTTAAAAACACACACTATTATTAAAATGAATGTCAGCTTAAAGAATAACATTGCTGTTGATCATTAAAGAGGTTATTTTGCAGCTACTTAATGGGATAGGCATGAAAATGACAAACACCAAGAGAATATTGTTTTTTCAAAATAGTTTTGTTACATTTTTACTGGATTTCAAAGATTGCTTTTATGATATTTACGTATACTTTTATAGAGCTCTTTTACTGAGTTACGGATTATGGATATCCAAGTTACCATCCATTTTTCTAGCCTTGTGAAGCTTACCCATTATTCTAATCATCAAAAGAAACTGAATACTACTTTTGTTTTACAATGAACAAAGCAAATGAGAACCTAATTGGCTTTGTTTCCCCTGAGTTTGCTTGTAAATCAAAAAGGAACAATACTGAATACCCATGGAAAGGGAAGTGATGTTGTATGCTCAGAAAAGGAAAAATCACCATGGTATGGACACAAAAGTCAAATTAATGCAACGAACGAATTAGTGTTTAGTCATAACCTTCATATTGTTTATGCCACATATTTGGCTCATTTAAATTGTTATTCTCTATGTATTCATATCAGAATGTTTTGATTTTCTAATTTCCCACACTTGTGTTTTACTAGGTAGGGTTCCAAACCAAGTAAGGAAGTATAATTTCTATGATAAATTGTGTATGACATTGTGAAGATGGAGAGAGGAGAAAGAACTCCCTTCATGGCTTAGAAGGGCAGTGCATTGATGAAAGCAATATCTTAGATTACTTGCATTTGAGTTGAGCCCTGGATTTTGTTTTAGGAGAGAGGAAGGACTGACCTATGGGTCACAAAGCAGCAGGGTAGAGCAGGCTCTGAGGTATATGATGACAAGGCCATTCATGTGGAGCTTGAGACAAAACATACTTTTGATGGGCCCTGATCTACTCTGATTCCAGTAGGTGGTGAATCTCATCCAGAGAACCTCATCATAAAGCTCCTTTGAGAAGGTTAGAATTTTTTTCTTCAGCATTTCATTATATTCATTATTTATACATTGGCTCCTTGATTACAAGGTGCGGTCTTTAAATTCCCTTATTAAGAGAAACCAATAGTATGGATGAAAATATAAAAATGTTAATGAAATGTAATGCAAAGGGTAAGGTTTCCATGCTAACAGAAATATTCACATCTGTGTATATAAGTTAATTCCTAATCAGATAGGTAATTTTTGCAGGCATGTGGCTAGTATATATACCTTTTTGTATCATCAGATTAAGCTATCCTTTGAATTTAAGAATCTGATTGTCAACAAAGTCACTTACAAGTGTCAAATATACATCATAATAAACATAATGATGATATATTTTTAGTGATTCCATTTATTAAGGTGAGTGAACAAAAAAAGTAAAGATTTTCACCGAAAAATTGAAATGACTTAAGAACGATTAGCATTAAAAGCAAAGATGGCTGTGTTGTAAAAAAAAAAAAAAAAAAAGTGGCCACAGATTCTGCTTATTTCTTTGCAATGTGATGTTACAAATCATCTTGTCAGAAATACCATCCTCATAGCATGACTATGTTAGGCTCACAGGAAAGGAAGTTAACCAGAGATATTAGACATCAAGCAGTGATGAAAGTCACTAGAGGTCCTTGTTAATACATTGTTAATCCTCCAGGCAGAAGTAAGAAGTATGCCCTCAAGTAAGTTAGAAGAAAGTTTTTCAATCTTGTCACTATTGATATTGTGGGCCAGGTAATTCTTGTATAGATCTGCTTTGTGTGTTTTAAGGTATTTAGCAACCTCCCCTCCTCTAAATGCCAGTAGCTCCCCATTGGTTCCCTGTTTTGGCAACTAAAACCACCTTCAGATATTACCAAATGTCACCTGGGGAGAAAATTATCTTTAGTTGAGCACCTCTGCTCTACATTCAACCTAACAAAGCTGAAAACCAAACTCTGACAAGATCTGCAGAGGAGATAGATATTGGAGGTTGGATTCTGCCAAGTTAGAGTGCTTGGGAAATGTCTTGGATTTCCACATAACTTCCATATTAAAAAAAACCAAACCTACACATTTAAAGGTTATTAGCTAGTAATTAAACTGCCTACTAGAACAAGAATTAATACCCAGAGAACAGAATCCAGAATCTCTGTAAGGTGTCACTATCAATGTCCGGTACACAATTAAAAAATGACCAGACATGCAAAGATACAGGAAAATAGGATCCACAGTCAATTAAAAAAGGAGTAATAAACAGAAGCAGAATGTGATGCGACTCAAATGTTGGATTTAGCAAACACTTTAAAGCAACTAAAGGACAATATATATTCATAGAATTAAAACGTAGTTTGATTGAGCCAAAAGATCTCACATCTTGGTAGAGAAATGAAAACCATAAAAAAAAAAGAACCAAATGGAAATTCTAAAATAGGAAAGTACCATAACTAAAGTGAAAAATTCATTTCACTTTAGTAAGTGATAGTAGATGGGAGATGGCAAAGGAAGGATAGAGGAGCAGAACCGGAGGGACACATGAATAGTATCAACTTGTTTAATATATATGTTATAGGAGTGCTAGAAAGAAAGAATTGGTGGAAGCAAATATATAATTAAATACCAATTTTCCCCAAATTTGATGAAAAATGTTGGCTTTCAAATACAAGAAAATCACTGAATTAAATGAAAAATACCCAGAAAGCTGCACTTAAGGACATCATACTCAGACTGCTGAAAATAACCAGAGAAAAAAGTCACATAACACTGAAGTGGACACTAAAAATGTTTACTGAGTTCTCATCAGAAACAATGGACTTCACAAGACAATGACAATGTCCGTAAAATGCTGATGGGGAAAAAATCCTCAGAATTCTATATTGGGAGAAAATATCCCTTAAAAGTTGAATGAAATAAAGACCTCTTTCTGATAAATGCAAACACAGTAATAAATTGGATCTGGCAGAACTGCAAAACAAAAAGTGTTCAAGGCATTCTTTAGACTGATAGTGGAATCATACCATATGGAAAATCAAATCTACAGAAAGGAAAAGCTAAAAAGAGTGCTAGAAATGGCAAACAAGTGGGTGGTATAAAGACTATTTTTATTACTTCATAATTTCCTTACAAGGCACCTGATTGTTTAAAACAAAACTAATAGCATTGTAAGGTAGACTTTATAATATACAAAGAAGTAAATATATCACCAAAAGAAACACAGAAGTTGGGAGTGATGGGTAAATGGAATG
The DNA here is from genome assembly GCF_003009895.1 of Hyaena hyaena. Lineage (NCBI taxonomy): Eukaryota > Metazoa > Chordata > Mammalia > Carnivora > Hyaenidae > Hyaena > Hyaena hyaena. The sequence goes on from NW_024081705.1 coordinate 294,982, forward strand.
ATATTACTGTAAGGCTAGTTAGATATGTGGAGTATGAAGTGTGAAGAGGGGTGTGTCAAGGTTAAGTAACAAGTGTCTAGTGGGAAGCAGTACAGTTTTGACTCCAAATAGACTCTGATAAGAATGCATTGTTGTCACTGAAAACAACTAACAATTACTTTTATAAAAAGCTGAGAAATAGAAGGAATAGAATAAAATACCAGTGAAAAGAGCAACAGAATGAAAAAACAGAAGGGACAAGTGGAAAACAAATACACCATTGCCTTAATTACATTAAATGTAAAATGTTCTAAATGAAGGTCAGATCGTTATATAAGAATGCAAAATACAAGTATATGCATCTATTAGAGATGCATTTTAAAGTTATATATAAATGGATGATAAAAAGATGGAAAGTGTACAGCAAAGGAAGCCATCAACAAAATGAAATGTCAGCCTACTGAATGGGAGAAGATATTTGCAAATAATGTATCCAATAAGGAGTTAATATCCAAAATATATAAAGAAATTATACAATTCAAAACTTAAAAAACAATATGATTAAAAAATGGGCAGAGGAGTTGAATGACTTTTTTTCCAAAAAAGACATACAGATGGCTGACACTTGAAAAGATGCTCAGCATTGCTAATCACCAGGGAAATTCAAATCAAAACCACTATGAGGTAAAACCTCACACAAGTAGAATGGCTGAAAAAAAAAAAAAAAAGACAAGAAATAACAAGTATCGGTAAAGATACTGAGAAAAAGGAACTCTTACGCACTATTGGTGGAAATGTAAACTGGTGCAGCCACTGTGAAAAAAGTGTGGAGGTTTCTCAAAAACTTAAAAATAGAAATATCATGGGGCACCTAGGTGGCTCAGTTGATTGAGCATCCCGCCTTGGCTCAGGTCATGATCTCACAGTTCGTGGGTTTGAGCCCAACGTCCGGCTCTGTGCTGACAGCTCAGAGCCTGGAGCCTGCTTCCCATTCTGTGTCTCCCTCTCTCTCTGCCCCTCCCCTGCTCGTGCTCTGTCTCCCTCTGTCTCTCAAAAGTAAATAAATGTTATTTAAAAAAATAGAAATATCATGTAATCTAATTATTTTATCACTGAGTAGTTACTCAAAGAAAATTAAAACACTAATTTGAAAAGATAAATGCACCCCTATGTTTACTTCAGCATTATTTACAATAGCCAAGATACAGAAGCAACCCAAGTGTCCACAGATAGATGAATGGGTAAAGAAGATATAGTATATATTCAGAATGGAGTATTACTCACTTATAAAAAGGATAATCTTCCATCTGAGACAATCTCAATGGATCTAGAGGGTATTATGCTAAGTCAGACAGAGAAAGTAAAATACCATATAATTTCACTCATATGTAGAATTTGTGAAAACAAAAAAATAAGCAGACATATAAATACAGAGCGCAAACTGGTGATTGCTAGTGGGGAGGAGGTTTGGGATATGGGCAAAATAGGTGAAGGTGATTAAAAGGTACAAACTTCCAGTTATAAAATTACAAAGTCACAGAGATGAAAAGTACAGCATAGGGAAGAGAGTCAATAATATTGTAATAACATTGTGTGGTGACATTTGGTGACTACACTTATTGTGCTAAGCATTCAGTAATGAATAGAGTTGTCAAACCACTATGTTGTACACCTCAAACTAATATGATATTGTATGGCAACTTCAGTAATACACATTTAAAAAGGGCTGAAAGTGATAAACTAGGCAAATGGCATAAGATAGCTAACGTGTTTATATTAATCTCAGAAAAAGTAGACTTTAAGATGAAGCATTTTACAAGAAATAAAGAGGTACATTTACAAATCATAAAAGGACCGATTCATTAGGAAGACATAATCATAAATATATATGGATCTAATAACAAAGCTTCAAAGTTCATGAAGCAAAAACTGACAGAACAAATGGAAAAAACAGTTGGAGAGTTTAATACCACTTCCTCAGTATTCATAAAGGTAGACAAAAATTAGTTTGAATATAGATCTGAGCATACCATCAACCAATTTGAGCCAGCTGACATTTATAAAACATTGTACCCAATAAATCTGGAAGGAACATTGTGTTCAAATGCATATGGAATGCTCATCAAAGTAGACATAGACTAGGTCATAAAAGAAATCTCAATAAATTTTCAAAGATTGGTATATTACAGAGTATATTCTATATATATTATATTCTATAACAGAGCCAAATGAGAAATCAATAACTAAAATATTTAGAAATTGTCCAAACATTTGGAAATTAAATAACACATGTCTAAATATCCCATGGCTCAAAGATGACATTATAAGAAGATAAGAAAATATTTTGACTTGAATGATAATAAAAGTACAACATATCGAAATTTGTGGGATATGGCAAAAGCATCACTTAGAAATTTATAGCTTTATTTCATTTTTTATTATTTTGTTTATTTATTTTTAGAGAGAGGGAGAAAGCAAGCATGCACAGGGAAGATGGATGGGTGGAGGGAGAGAGAAAGAATCCCAAGTAAACACGTTCAGTGCGGAGCCTGATGCAGGGTTCAATTCCATGACTCTGGGATCATGATTTGAGCCGAAATCAAGAGCTGGATGCTCAACTGGCTGAGACACCTAGGCACCCCGTAAATTTATAGCTTTAAATGATTGTAATAAAAGAGAAGGAAGGTTTAAAAATTTTAATGTAGAAAGAGTAAATTAAACTCAAAATAAGTAGAAGGAAAAATAATGGAGTTAATATATAAGTCCATGATTGAAAAACAGAAAAAAATAACAAAACTCAAAATTCATTCTTTGAAAGATTAATAAAATTGGTAGCCCCCAACAGGACAAATCAAGAATTAGAGAGCTAAATATAAATTACCAGTATTCCCAATAGTTTATTTTTACTTTTGTTTCCCTTGCCTCGGGAGACCAATCTAGAAAGAAGTTGCCACAGCTGATTTCAAAGAAGTTACTACCTGTGTTCTCTTCTAAGATTTTTATGGTTTCAGGTCTCATATTTAGGTCTTTCATCCATTTTGAATTCATTTTTGTTTATGGAGTAAGAAAGTGGTCCAGTTTCATTCTTCTGCATGTTGCTGTCCAGTTTTCCCAACACCATTTGTTGAAGAGACTGTTTTTTTCCCCCATGGGGGATATTCTTTCCTGCTTTGATGAAGATTAACTGACCATGTAGTTGTGGGTTCATTTGTGGGTTTTTTTTTTAATTCTGTTTTATTAATCTATGTGTCTGTTTTTGTGCCAGTATCATCTTGCCTTAATCACCATTGCTTTGTAATATAACTTGAAGCATGGAATTGTGATGCCTCCAGCTTTGATTTTCTTTTTTCAAGGTTGCTTTGGCTATTCAGGGTCTTTTGTGGTTCCATACAAATTTTAGGACTGTTCTAGCTCTGTGAAAAATGCTGGTGTTATTTTGATAGGGAGTGCATTAAATGTGTAGATTGCTTGGGTAGGATGGACATCTTAACAATATTTGTTTTTCCACCCCATGAGCATGGACTATCTTTCCATTTTCTTGTATCATCGTCAGTGTCCTTCATCGGTGTTTTATAGTTTTCAGAGTGCATATATTTCACCTCTTTGGTTAATTTATTTCTAGGTATCTTCTAGTTTGTGGTTCAATTGTAAATGAGATTGTTTTCTTAATTTCTCTTTCTGCTGCTTCATTATTCATGTATAGAAATGTACATACCTTCTGCACAGCAAAGGGAATGATCAACAAAACTAAAGGCAACCTTCAGAATGGGAGAAGATATTTGCAAATGACATATTTAATAAAGGGTTAGTATCTAAAATATATAAAGAACTTATAAAAACTCAACACCCAAGCAACAAATAATCCGATTAAAAATGGGCAGAAGACATGAATACACATTTCTCCAAAAAAGACCTACAGATGGCCAACAGACACATGAAAAGGTACATTAACAGGGAAATGCAAATCAAAACTACAATGAGATATCCCCTCACACCTGTCAGAATGGCTAAAAAATAAAAATCAACAATACAAGAAACAACAGGTGTTTGGTGAGGCTGTGGAGAAAGGGGAGCTGTCTTGTATTATGAATGTAGGAATGTAGACTGGTGTAGCTGCTCTGGGAAATAGTATGGAGTTCCTCAAAAAGTTAAAGATACCCTATGAACCAGCAATTATACCAGTAGGTATTTACTCAAAGAACACAAAAATACTAATGCAAAGGGATACATGCACCCTGATGTTGATAATAACATTATCTACAATAGCAAAATATGGAACAGCCCAAGTGTCCACTGACTGACCAATGGATAAAGAAGAGATAATAGATACGGATAGATATATAACGGACTATTTCTCTGCCATAAAAAAGAAATAAATCCTACCATTTGTAATGGCATGGATGGAGCTAAAAAGTATTATGCCAAGCAAAGTAAGTCAGAGAAAGACAAATGACATATGATTTCACTCATATGTGGAATATAAAAAAATTCTTTGTTAATGTTTATTCATCTTTGAAAGAGAGAGAGAGAGAGAGAGAGAGAGAGAGAGAGAGACAGAGCATAAGTGGGCAAGGGGCAGAAAGAGAGGGAGTCACAGAATCCAAAGCAGGCTCCAGGCTCCTTGCTGTCAGCACAGAACCTGATGTGGGGCTTGAATCCACCAACCACGAGATTGTGACCAGAGCCAAAGTTGGATGCTTAACCAACTGAGTCACCCAGATGCTCCTCATATGTGAGATTTAACAAACAGAACAGATAAGCAAAGGAACAAAAAGAGAGGCAAACCAAGAAACAGATTTTTAACTATGGAGAACAAACTGATGATTACAGGAGGGGAGGTGGGTTGGGGGATGGGTTAAACAGGTAATAGATATTATGGTGCACGTTTCTGATGAGCACTGGGTGTTGTAGGAAAGTGTTGAATCACTCTATTGTACACCTGGAACTAATATTACACAGTATGTTAACTGGAATTTAAATAATAACTTTTAAAAAATTACCAGTATTTCAAATAAAAGAAGAAATACCATTACCTTTCTTGCCAATTTTAATAGGAAGTAGAATATTAGAAAAAAATTATGTAATAATTTGATAACTGGATAAAATGGATATATTTCTTGAAACACAACTTATCAAAAATGACCCAGGAAAAAACAGAAAATTGGAATATCAGTATTAAAAAAACTTGAATTTGTAATAATGTTAAAAAAAATCTTTCCACAAAGATAACTCAAGACTAAGATGGTTTTATTGGTAAATTCTATCATGCACAAAGAAATAATACATAAACTCTTTTTTTCAAAAAATTGAGAATAGGTCACATAAAAAACATTTATTTTATGTGATCAATGTAACAGTGATACTAAAATTTATAAGGTAAGAGTTTAGAGATGGTTCTAGACTGAATGCTTGTGTCCCTCCAAAATTCATATGACACCTTGATCTTGGACCTCTAGCTTCCTGAACTGTGAGAAATAAATTTCTTGTTTTTTACAAACCACTTATTCTACAGTATTGTTACAGCAGTCTGAATTGACTAAGACAGTAAGAGAAAGACCAGTATTCCTCATGAACATAGGTTAAAAAATCCTCAACAAAGTGTTGGAAAATTGAACCCATTAATGTTTACAAAAGGATACATCTTACATTACGAGTACAATTTATTTACGAAATTCAAGCTTGTTTTAATGTTTGAAAATCACACAATATAATTAACCACATTTACTGAATAAAGATGAAACATCATATGATCATCTCAGCAAATGCAGAAAAATATTATGGTAAAATTCAACACACATTCAAGATAAAAAAATTAAGTATAATAGAAGTAGGAAATTTCCTCAGTCTGTTAAAGGCATCTATGCGACATCTAAAGCTAAGATCATTTAATGGTAGACGACTGATTAGCAGTCTCTTTCCTAGATCAGACAACAGTCTCCAATGCCATCGCTTCTATTATCCTACTGGGGAATAATAGTACAATAAATAACTAAAAGAAATAAAAGTCATAAAATTGGAAAGGAAAAAGAAAAACTGTTTTTGTTTGCAATTCATATGATCTTATAAGGAAAATCCCAAGGCATTTTCTAAAAAAAACCACTTAGAAATATTAAGTGAAGTTATCGAGGTCATGGAATATAGGATCAATATGTAAAACTAATTGTTTTTATATGTACCAACAATTTACATTTGAAAAATGAAAATACGTAGGTTTAATAGATGTACAAACACTAATAACTTCAAGTACTTGGTAAGAGACCTTTAAAAAGACCTAAGTACATATAACATGTTAATGTATTGGAAGACTCAATACTGTTAAGAAGTCCATTCTGCCCAGATTTATCTGTAGATTCAATGACATGCCAATCAACATCCCAGCAGCATCCCTACCCTTTTAAAAAGAAGTTGAAAAAATTATTCTAAAATTTGAAAATGTAAAGGGCCTAGAAAAGCCAAAACAATTTAAGGCGGAATAAGTTTGGAGGACTTGGCATTGTCTTCCCTCAGGACTTACAAGCAATCCATGGCACTCAGCTTAGAATGGTCTCGTCATAAAGGTAGACACAGGGCAGTAGCACCGTAGAGAGAATCCTGAATAGGCTTTCCATGTATGGGCAGCCTTTTTCCTTTTTAGCAAAGGAGCCAATTCTTTTTCAATGGCTGGAACAGCTAGATATCCTTATAAAAAATATGTACCTCTGACAGTCATCTCCAACAGTACATGCAAATGACTTGGAAATCAGTCATAGACTTAAATATACAAGTTAACATCATGAAATTTGTAGAGAAAATATAAGATCAAAGGTTTGCTACTTTGTGATAGGCATAGATTTATCAGAGAGATCACCGAAGAGTACACACCAAAAAAAAATAAGTTAGACTTCATCAAAATTATAACTGCCTACCTCCCAAAAGACACTATTAAGGAGATGAAAAAATAAACCACAGAATGGAAGAAAATATTCACAATATACATATCTAACAAAGGGTTGATGGCCAGAATATATATTCTTACTATGCAGTAATAACAGAAAAAAAGAGAAACAAAAAACATGAAAAGATACTTCACAAGAGAAGATCTCCGAATGGTCAATTAGCATATGAAAAGGTGCTCAGTCAACATCTTTACTCATCACATCCAATTAGGCAATTGGATTCAAGTGGAAATCAAATGTACCAATTATTATACCAATATACAAGCTATTAATGTTATATAGTTCAAGCCAAATTTAAATAAAATCACAGTGAGGTACTACTTTATATCCACTAAGTGCTAAAATTAAAAAGAATGATAATAGTAATTCTTGACAAGAATATGGAGCACCTGGAACTCTTAGAAATTGGTAGGGATGTAAGATTTACATCTACTTGGGAAAACAGCTTTGCAATTTTATATAAATTAAACATGCACTTAACCTATGGTCTAACAATTTCACTTCTAGGGATTTATCCCAATGAAATGACAGCCACTATCTTATGTGCAATTATGTACATGATTATGGCTGTTTTAGTGATAATAGTCAAGAATTAGAAACCACTGAAATGTATGTCATAGGTGAAAAAACAAGCTGTGCTATATTCACATAATGGAATACTACTCATCTATAAAAAGAATAAACTGTTGATTCATACAGAAATATAACTGAATCTCAAACACAGGTTATGTGAGAGAAGCAATGGGCTCACACTTGTGACTCAAACTGAAGGGTGACCATCACTGGCCCAGAACCCTAAACTTTTCCTATGTCTGAGGTTTAATCACTCCAAATCAGTGTATCAACACTCTTCTGGTGAACCAACTTTGTGTAATCCTGTGAAAGAAAAACTGCTGGTCAGTGGAGTGATTTGTTTATTAGGTCACTCTGCCAGAACTGGGACCTGACCATGGGATGCCAGGAAAGTCTCACAGGTGTGTGTTGTAGAGTTCCCCAGGGCATCTGGTAACCCCACATGTAGACTAGATGGATGGAGAATATCCAAAACGGAAGAAGCAGAGATGAGGCTGTAGGTTTTGGTCTATGCTCAAAGTTCCTAGATGGAACTGTTGGCCATGGCCAGTCCCAGGCATTGGAGGTGAACTTAGAAAATTTTGAAGAAAGCCCTCTGAAGTACAGGGACCCTTAGGTTTTACCAAGGGGGTAGCCAGACTGGTTGAGTTTCAGGGCAATACTCATGAGGGGAATGTTTGAGAAGTTCAATGGTGGCTATCCTTAACTGACCAGGGTTGACAGTAGAAGATAGTGCCATCAAACAGTCACCAACATCATCAAATTAGTACCAATTCCAAAGGATTGTGAACAGAGGCTAGTTAGATGCACTTAACGGAGGAATGGTATATATAATTACCAAAATGAGGAGTACAGCTGGAGTCATAGTCGTTGACCCACAGAGATCTATTGTGACAGCTAACAGAACACATGTTCTCAGAGGAGCTATATGGGCAATCCACTAGGATGTGAACTTGACTTGTATAACCAGAAAAATTGAGCTGGTGAGAAGTCTGATAACAGCTGTTATAATGGGAAATCATGATCCTTCACTCAGTTTCCAGATCTAAACAAATTTGCAGATCAGAGTCTGTTGTCTAAAAAGGAGGCTATGTCCCTTTTGAGAAAGAAACTGGCAGTTTTATCAGCAGAGTATGTGACAAATATTTTTTTCAACGTTTTACCGAAGGACCTGTGGTCAGGGCCACATCTTTCATTATAGGCTGAGGACAAGTATATAATTGGAAGCTATTGGCCCACAGCCTATCCCTCTTATGATAGTGTGGAAGTACTAAAATTTGCTTCCTGTTTTTAATAGTCCAAGCATACAAATCTAAAGTCATTGGAAATTATTCAAAAGATAACATAAGATTTTTTCTTTGAGCATCTTCAAGTTGAATTCTGTGGGACTGAAAATGTTGTTTATAAGCCACCCAGCCTATGATACTTTGTTATAGCAAACTGAACAGACTAAGACAGAAGTTGATACTGAGAAGTGGGGACGTTGCTGCAATAAATACTTCAAAATATGTAAGTAGCTTTGGAACAGAATAAAGGATAGAGGCGAGGAGTTTCAGGGTACATGCTAGAAAAAGCCTATACTGCTCTGAACAAACTTTAAGGGCAGTTCTGCTAAGGGCCCATAAAGAAAAGAGGAGAGCTGCATTAGATAAAACCTCAGTCTTTTTTAGGGAATACCCAAGTAATCCTAAACAGAATTTTGGTAGAAAGATGGAAGGCAGAGCCCCTTCTGATACGGTCTCAGATGCAAGTGAAGAACACGTTATTGGAAACTGGAGGAAAGGCCATCCTTGTTATAAAGTGGTGAAAAGCTTGGCTGAATTGTTTTCATGTCCTAGTGTTTTGTGGAAGGTAGAACTTCTGAGCAATGAAATTGGATATTTGGTGGAGGAAATTTCTAAGCAAAGTGTTGAAGGTGTGGTTTGGCTTCTCTCAACGTCTTATAGTAACATGGGAGAAGAGAAAAATGACTTAAAGATGCAATTGTTAGTCAGAAAGAAAGCAGAGCTTAAAAGATTTGGAAGATTTCAGCCTAGTTATATTGAAACAGTTGAGAAAGCCTATTCCAGAGAAATCCCGAAAGGTATGGCCAAATGACCATTTGACTAAACCAATGGTTTGTATCAATTATATTTGATGTAACTACTTTAAATAATTGCTAATTAGCAACCCCTGATTTTCCATTGCTTTCCTCAGCAAATGTATCACAGAATGCAACACTACATTTCCTCACACTGACATATGTGGTCAATTTTTGACAAAGATGCAAAAATCATTCAGTGGCAAAATATAGTCTTGCAACAAGTGATGCTCGAATAATCGGATATCCTATGTGCAAAAAATGAACTTTGATCCAAACTTCACATATATACAAAATCCACTCAAAATAGATCATAGACCTAAATGTAAAACTTAAAACTGGAACACTTCTAGAAATGAACATAGAAGAAAATCTCTGTGACATTGTATTTGGCAAAGATTTCTCAGTAACACCACCAAAAGCACAATCCATAAAAGAAAAAAATGATAAATTAAACTTCATCGTAATTAAAAACGTCCACTATTTTTTATTTAAAAAATTTTTAATGTTTATTTTTGAGAGAGAGAGGGAGAGAAATGGGGGGGGCGCCTGGGTGGCTTAGTCGGTTAAGCGTCCGACTTTCGCTTAGGTCATGATCTCGGGGTTCGTGGGTTCGAGCCCCGCATCGGGCTCTGTGCTGACTGCCAGCTCAGAGCCTGGAGCCTGTTTCAGTCTGTGACTCCCTCTCTCTCTGACCCTCCCCTGCTCACACTCTCTCTCTCCTAGAAATAAATAAAAAACATTAAAAAAAAAAAAAAAAAAGAATATGAAATGGGCTCCAGGCTCTGAGGTGTCGGCACAGAGCTCATCATGGGGCTGGAACTCATGAACTGCGAGACCATGACCTGAGCCAGAGTAGGCTGTTTAACTGACTGAACTATCCAGGCGCCCCCCAAAACTTCCACTTTTTAAGAGATACCGTTATTAGAATGAAAAGACGAGCCACAAATTGGAAAAAATATTTGAAATTCTCATTTTTGTTAAGGATTTCTAAGCTAAACACCAAAATTTTACATCAGAAAACAATAGTCCAACAAAGATATAGGTGAAAGATTTGAACTGATATTTTATCAAAGAAGATACATGGATGAAAAATAAGCACATGAAAAGATGCTCATCCTTAGTCTTTAGGGAAATGTAAATTTAAAACCACAGTGAAATACTACTATATACCTATTGGAATGCCTAAAATTAAAAGGACTGATCATAATAAGTGGTAATGAAGATGTGGAATTACTGGAAATCTCTGGTGGGAATGTAGAACAAAAACAGTTTGGCAGTTTCTTAAAACGTGGTAAATACATGTTAACCATTCAATTCCTAGGTATTTAGCCAGAACAAATGGAAGTATTTTCCATGCAATGACTTGCACACAAATGCTCATAGCAGCTTTATTTTTATTTTTTTCATACTTGCTTTAGATGCATTTTTTTTCTTTTTTTATATGTATTTTTTTTCATGCCAGCAAACTGGAAATGACCAAAATATTCATCAATAGGTAAATGGAGAAACAGATGTGGTGTGTAAACACAACACCACTGAGCAGTAAGAAGGTATGAACAGCTGGACGCAGGCAGCAGCATGGATGCACATACACATTTTTATGCTGAGTGAAAGAAGCCCGACGAAAACGTTACTGCCTTTACGATTCCACTTACATGAAATGCTAGAAAAAGCAAATGAATCTAGAGGGTGCCCAAGACTCCTTAATGTTGCCCTCAGCTCTTCCTAACTTTAGACAGGTCTCTTTGTGACATAGCCCCTGCGTTCCTGTTTCCTAGAGCGCTTACTCTGACAAACACAGAATTGTAAATTCTTTCTCTGCCTCTTTGGGATGTACTTCTCCCCACCAGCCTATTAAAATAGTCTTTACTTCTATTGTAAGAGTCTTTTTTAAAAAACTAATTTATGTATTTAAATTCAAGTTAGTTAACATACAACATAGTATTGGTTTCTGGAGTAGAACCCAGTGATTCATCACTTACATACCACACCCAGTGCTCATGCCAACAAGTGCCCTCCTCAATGCCCATCACCCATTTAGCCCAACCCACTCCCCTCCTTTCCCTTTTAGCAACCCTCAGTTTGTTCTATATATTTAAAAGTTTCTTGTAGTTTGCCTCTCTCTGCTTTTATCTATTGTAATAGTCTTGAATAAAGTCTTTCTAGTTTGTTTAACAAAATCCAGTACAATTTACTTTGATGAGGAACAGATCAGTAACTATCTGGGGATTGGGAAAGCCGTGGGAGGGAAGGATTAGAAAGGCACATGACAAAACATGGGTATTGTGGACATAGCGTTTGTGTGTGTGTGTGTGTATGTGTGTGTGTGTGTGTGTGTGTGTAGTGATTTTATATTTTTAGGTCAAAATTTATCAAATGGTTTAATCATTATCGTTGTTAAAAATTGCACATAGGGGCTCCTGGGTGGTTTAGTTGGTTAAGCATCTGACTTTGGCTCAGGTCATGATCTCATGGTTGGTGGGTTTGAGCCCCTGCGGACAGCTCAGAGCCTGGAGCCTGCTTCAGATTCTGTGTCTCCCTCTCTCTCTGCCCCTCTGCCACTTGCACTCTATCTCTCTCAAAAATGAATAAATGTTAAAAAAAATTGCATATGGCTGGGGTGCCTGGGTGGCTCAGTTGGTTGTATCCAACTTCAGCTCAGGTCATGATCTCAAGACTCGTGAATTCGAGCCCTGTGTTGGGCTCTGTGCTGATGGCTCAGAGCCTGGAGCCTGCTTCAAACTGTGTCTTTCTCTCTCTGCCCCTTCCCACTCACACACTCTCTCTCTTTCAAAAATAAACAAACATTTAAAAAATTGCATATACCATCTGACCCAATAATTTGGCTTTTAGAACTCTATTAATATAATTGCATATGTATACGGAGACAGGGTAAGAAAGGGCATGATAGAGTTTGAAACAAATACTGGAAGCAACCTCATTTATCAATGAGTTAATAAATTATAGTACATCTATAACACTGTGTAGCTATTAAAAGAACAAGTGGAAATATCAAAAGCAAACTGAAGATTAATATATATGTATATTATTATGTATAATTCCATTTATGTAAAGAAATATGTGGGGCGCCTGGGTGGCTCAGTCAGTTAAGCGTCCAACTTCGGCTCAGGTCATGATCTCACGGTTCGTGGGTTCGAGCCCAGCATTGAGCTCTGTGCTGACAGCTAGCACAGCCTGGAGCCTGGTTTGGATTCTGTGTCTCCCTCTCTCTCTCTCTTAGAAATAAATTTTAAAAAACATTAAAAAATTTTAAAAAAAAGAAATATGTAAGCAGACAAGAAACAAATTAACACTAAAACTCTTAATTGTGGTTGACTCTGGAGAGGTAATTGTGTAGCAGTATTCTTGCATAGAGGAATGGGACCTCAGGGCCTTTCTATCCCCGAAGCAGATTTGTGACAGTACAGGCTCAGTTGGTTTGTACTTGAAATATTGAGTCCCCAATGCAATGAGGTGTAGCCTTTTATAAATTTTCTACTTCTTTGTTTCCCATACATGGTAACATAAAGACAGATGGTCTGATTGGGTGGTCTCATGGTTCAGGGTCATGAGGGATGTTGTGTACGCGCACATAGCCAGGTTGCCTTCCCTTATCTTGAGGGATTTTTTTTTCCCTCACCCAATCCTTAGGGAGGAGACTCTACCACAATTGGAATTGTGAGGGATATGTGAGGGGGAAGACTTGAACTTTTTACTGTATCTTCCATATTTCGTATCAATAGCTTGCTGGTCTTTGAGAGTTCGACCGTCTGCTTTCTTCTTCATGTCCTCTAATATTGGCTGCTGTGCTGGGATGTATATTAAAGGACTAAAAGGTTGGTCCTTTTTTCTTATTTTCCAGTTTTTAAAATAGTGATTGGTTTCCTAGAGTCCTGCAAAGATGACCAATGAGGGGTTTTTTTGGTGATGGGGTAATATGAATGCGATGCAGTTTTGGAGTGGTGGGGGTCTGGAGCCCACAGCCAAGAAGGAACTCTTGAGATGTCTTTGGTGCAAAAAAGGTAGTTTTATTCAAGCACAGGAACAAGACCTGTGAGCAGAAAGAGCTGCACTGGGATTGTGAGGAGTGACTGACTATATGCTATCGAGTGGGGGTGAAAGTAACGAAAAAGGGAGGTTTCCAAAAGGACTTTCATATATTAAAGAGGACTCATAAGATACTGGATACTAGCTTATTGTCAAGCTAAGGTTGCTTTCCCTCTAGCAAAGCATTACCATTAAGACAGCAGGGAGTTCCTGGAGAAAGGTTATACTCTGCCTGCCTCAAGTATTTGTCAATGGGCTGTAGCCTATAAAGAAATATAAATTTGGGGTGCCTGGGTGGCTCAGTCGGTTCAGCATCTGCCTTCGGCTCAGGCCATTATCTCACTGTTCGTGGGTTCAAACCCCACCTTGGGCTCTGTGCTGACAGCTCAGATCCTGGAGCCTGTTTCTGATTCTGTCTCCCTCTCTCTCTGACCCTCCCCTACTCACGCTGCCTCTCTCTCTCTCTCTCTCTCTCTCTCTCTCAGAAATAAAAAAATTTTTTAAAAAAAGAAATTTAATTTTACCTACATTTTCTTCTTGCCTTTGTTCCTTATATCGCTATGGGGGCAGGGTGATGTCAGGGCTCCAGGATATTTAGTCCATAGGTTTCCGGAGGTGGCTTTTTTCTCGTAAATCATTAAAACAGTTGCAGACTGTTGGAGTCATGTCCTGAATGATTAACCTTTTGTTTTTCCCTTTCCTTTGTTCTTGGCAGCCCAGGGTACCTGAGGAATGTCACACATATTTCACCCAAGGCTGGGCTGGGGTTTGTGGGGTGTCACCTTGCCTTATCCTCTCTCATCAAACTCAGGGACTTAAACATATTTCATGTGTTTTAGTCTGTTACTTTTACTATCTTACTGATACTCAAATTCTCCTATCTTTGGTCACTACATGCTTATTCAGGTTGGCTCCTGAGTTCTTAGGCTTATGGTATAATTTGACAGCTTGATTCCTGGTATGATAAAATACTTCCAGTGCATATTTTACATTTCCTGCCCCAAATCTGAAATCAGCTATTGTTCCAAAGAGCCCTGGTTCCTGTTAATGGGAAATTGATGTGAGAGTTGGTCATTGTTATAGGGTTGATAACTTTTTTCTAGATCTTTTCAGTGGACAGAACTTGATATGTTCTCAAATTATCTTTAAAAACACAAAGTTGTAATAAGGCCCACTTTCCAGCTAACGCACTGTTAGATACCCTTAGGTATTTAAAAAAAGAAGATAATAGAAAATACTGTCATTGGTATTCAATAAGTTTATAGTCTATCTGGAGTTTACTGATTTTGCCTAAGAATAAAAAATATTGAGTAACATGCTTTGAATTACTCCCTGAGTCTAACATCTTTTTTTCCTACAGGTGAACACTGCTTATCAGTTCTTTTTATCAGTGCTGGGTTCACATGTCGTTTAGAAACATTATTAATGGGGAGAAATGGAAGGCAGGAGTTTTTGTGTCTTCTATCATCTAGATGAAATTGTAACAAACGTTCTCTGTTTAGAATTCTAATTTTTCCCCCCTGAGAATATATCTGCTTGGGAGTTTGGATTATTTAAGTGGGAAATTTTTGGATTATTAATTCTGTCTGGTCTGCCTTTTATTTCAATTACTCTCTATTTGCAATCTCTATTTTCCAGCATTTTTAAGCTTTTTGCCTCCAGTTTTTGCATTAAAATCTTAGAGTTAATGGAATCTGAATTATATTCAAACTAAAAAAACAAAAAGAGAAAACAAGAACTACTTCCTCAATTTGCTTACGAATCGGTCAGTTAACAAAATGGAAAACTTTCCAATGTTTTTTATAAACCTGGGTTAAGTCTGGGTCTTTCCAGGATTTAGCTCCAATTAAGCAAAGTTTCATGAAACAGGACATTTTGTTTCCCTGGGTGTTGCATATAAACATATTTAAACAAATTCAAATCTGGAACAATCATTGAGTACTTTAGTTGGACTCTCTAAAATTGGGTTGAAGGAAATCGTAAAAATCAGTTCAAATTAGGTTTCTTTGTTCAATTTCACCTGTTTGCAAGTTTCTGATCGCTTTTATCCCAACTTTTAACCTAGTCCAGGTTTATTTGAAAACCAACCTGACTTGGCTATAGAATTGACCTGTACTTGTCCCAAATTCATCCCACTCAAATTGCAGTCCAAGTTAGTTCAAGACTCATCTCTAGAATTCTCATTTTTTTTCTCGTGGGAGAGAAGAATCTGGCTGTATTTGGGGGAGTAAAACTGATTTCAAAAGTTTTAGATTTAATAATCTGTTCGAATTTTTACAAATATTCCCATCCTTAATTTAAAAGTGTGTTTTTCTAGCAAAAGAGAATCCAACACTGTATCTAAGCCATGAAAGAAATTTTCTCATTTCCAAATCTCTCCATCTTCCCCCAGTCTGGGGCTTAATTACATCTTTAACGACATCCTCTGACATTCATGGTCCATACCTCTTCTCTAAACTCTCGATATAATTGTAGGAGGTTAGTTTTTCTCTTAGTTTACTAGTTTACCAGTTATTTAGCTATACCTCTTGCAGATTCACTTCTTCCATGAAACCTTCCAACAAAAATTTAGGAAATGCCAAAAAGGAAATGTATAAGCTCACAAACCTAACTGCTTTCTTCTATCTTGTGAATCGACCCAGATCTTGGCTAGAGTTGGTGTCTAGGCAGTAAGGCTGTAGTCTCACATTATCACACAGCACACACAAATTCAACTCTTAACGCCACGTTAGAGATCATCCTGCCTCTGAAATGATGAAAATAATGATTTCATTTCTTTATCTCCCAGGAATTTAATATTCGGAACGCAATCATCTGAATTCAGACAATGCACTGATAACTGTTTGCTTTTGTAAAACATTCCATTATTTTAAAAACAGCTTTGTGTGATTTTGTCCATTAAATAGGACTTACATTAACATTTTCTTGCCCAAGAAGATTGTGTGTGTCAACACCTCGTATAGCTTTTGGGACTGCACCTCAGTAGGGAGACTAACAACCGGCAGTAACACACTGTATTACACAATTTCTTTAAATTCCTCTCAGACAGCCTCTTTTCAACCACTATGTTTTGTTCCAGAACCCATGCATGAATAATTTTTATGTTTTTCCAAAGTAAAGGTTGTTTTCTTCAGGTCTTTTCTTTCTACTAGGAAGTCATGTTTTCCCTGTGAATGGAACTTTAAACCTCAATTGTTCAATTCTAAATTCAAAACCCACAGAACTTGGTCTAAAGAAAGCAAAACACATTTATTCTTTCATTCCTAATTACTTGAAATTCTATCCAGGTTTTCTAAAAGTTGATTGAGTCTTACCAGCATTTTCTGCGAACCACACATAGATTTGGAGTTTATGGACAAACCTCAAACCTCTAGAAATAAACCTCGCATCAAGAAAATTTCATTTGGTTTCAGGTTTCACTACCAAAATTCAATATAACTTTATGAAAAAAAGCACTAACGCAACACAGGATGGAGATGATCTTTGCCACCAGTGAAATGCCATGCTTATATATTATTGCACATTAGTGCTAATATATGTCCTTAAAACTTGAGTGAAGTCCATTCCATGTTTTGTAATCAGTACAACGATGCACATCGTCTTTGTAGGTAAAATTTACATCTTGAAGTTACACAAAGAAGGGTACTAAAGAACACTATGTGGAGGTGGGTCTACTCGACATCATAGCTGTAAGATGTTAAGGCTGGCAAAACAAATGATCTGGATGCTGGTTAGTTACATATTAATTTATTAACTTCTGAAAGACCTAAAAGCATAGAAGTAAATGAGACTTCAGGGTTTTTGTTTGTTTGTTTGTTTGTTTGACTATGGTAGCTCTGCAGTAGGAATTAGAAACTACCAAATCCAGGTGATAGATGTCATGAAGAGACCTGATTCATACGTATTTTTCCTGGGCCTTCCCATACACGTTCTTTTCCCACTGGAGCACAGGTGTCACTTAGACAGTGACAAAGCCAAAGACAGAAGTAGCTACATGGCATGAAGGAAATTTGCTACTAATTGATTAGGAATATCCATATGGAACTTCTATTAGTAACAAAGATCTCTAGGATCCAGACATGGATGTTTGGGAGTTTGTTATAAATGCTAGTAGTATTCTTTTATGCTCATTTTCTATGTGTGTTATTTTTATTAATAGCAAAATATTAAGGTATTAAAAGGAACTTCGATGTAAGGAGAAAGTTTAATATATTTAGCAGTGTCTTAGAATCGCATCATAAGAATTAATGTTCTTAAGAACCATGAGAATTATAGTGCATAAACCGTCTTTAGATTGACTAGTTAAGGCTACATGATTTAAATAATTTAAATAATTTTTCCTATCTAGTAGAGAGATTGACAAAAACACAACAGAGAACCCAAGCCAGAAACTTTGGCTTGGACAAAAAAATGAGAAAAACTATTTTTCAATCCTCTCTCTCCTCTTTCCCCCAAACTGGCTTTGAAATCTTGGCACATTATTTTTTTCTCTTTTTTGCTAAGTGAGCAAAGTTTGGGATAAGGGGTGATAGGCATAAGGTGTGAATAAAAGGCCTCGGGGAATTTTAGGTGGAAAAACTTGGCCACAAAGTTTTGTTTAATGTGCATGAAATGTGTAAGGTATCTTGGGTCAAAATGTTCTGAATATCCTTGAAAGATGATAATGTATTATTTTTTAAAATGTGTTTAAAAATTTCTTTTTATATTTATTTATTTTTGAGAGACACATTGCAAGCAGGGGAGGGGCAGAGAGAGGAAGAGACACAGAATCCAAAGCTCTGCTGTCTGTCAGCATAGAGCCCGACATGGGGCTCGAACCCATGAACCATGAGATCATGACCTGAGCTGAAGTCAGACACTTAACCACCTGAACCACCCAGGTGCCCTGATAATGACTATCTTATATCTTTTTGTTGATAAAAAAGAAAGGAAAAAGTATGAGGCAGAAATTTAAAATTAAGTTTCCATGGACTTTAACTACCATCTCAGTATCTTCTCTTGATATGAGAAAAAATATGTATAGTATGTTTGATTAAAAAATGAAACTCCCACCAACAGCAAGCAGATGATTAAATATTACCACAACTAATAGTTTAAAAAAAATTATTAGAAACCTCTCGGTTAACACTTAACTTAAATGGGGGCAAAAGTCTTTCGACAGACCTGTTTTTGTGAATTCTTTTATGTGCTAAATAACTCTTTCATTTCTGAAAATATACCTACAGAAAACAGAACCATCAAGGTGGTAGTAACAATGTTTGGATATTTTGTGAAACCTATATTTCTCCTTATATACCCGCCCCCAGCCCCTATCTATTCTTACATAACTATTATATTTAGTAAAATCCTCATTTGCATTTTTGCCTTGTGCAAGGAGAGGCAACATCCATTTTGGAGAGAACCGCTAGTAGCTGTCCCTCCAGTATGTCTTCTCGCAGGTTTTCTTCTTCTCAGCTTCAATGTTGAGGTTTAATGCACTTGTTGACTTCCCTAGGCAGAGTTCATCACTCTTCCTCTGCTTCTAAAGCATTTGATCCCTACTTCTATTATACATATGCTCGCACATATGCACTAACATTGACCAGGGGGTTGAGTACAAAAGTGTGATGAGGTGATGACTCAGAGAGGAGACTGAGAGGTGTGTAGGGTGAAGCTGAGCTGGGACTGAGGAATGATACTGCTGGTGAAGGGCCAAGAGACAGGGATCTGGAAACTGGAATCCAAAGAATGTTCAAACCTGGAGGGAACTATCTTGATAACAAGGTCAGGGTAGGAGGCAAAATCATGAATTCTGAAGTTGAGGGATTACCTTAAGTTGCATCAACAGCAAAGAAAATGCATACATGGGGTATGGATACTGTGTAGGCTGCTTTTTCATCTTTTATCACTCCTTTGGGGTGGCCCTTGATCATACTGTCTCCTTTACTAGCCTGTGACCATGTCACAGGCATATTCTTTTTTACCTGAGTTCACAGGGCCTTGCCCAGTGTCCATTGTAGGGCCTGGTGCCCATACAATGAGTATTAAGACTTCTGGAAGATACTGTTTACCTTATATTACAGATGGTAAACCTAGGGGCTCACCAAAGCTTTTATGCATGTTAGTGAGTATGGAAACAGCTACAATAATACTTGGGTGAGAATGTGGTGCAATTCAGTGTCTACAGTTTTCTTTTCAGTCCAGAGAACAGATCATGCTTTAAAAGTACCGTATGTGATTTATATGTAAAGGCTCTAGTTTGTCCATGAAGAATCCAAAGTCAGAGGTGCATTAAACACACAGTAATCAGGAGTCCTAATTTCATGTCTTCTTTTTTTGTGAAGAATGGTGAGAAAACTAGAGGAGAAGAAAGAATTATTATTCTCTTTCGTACGAAAACCTTTTCACTGTATAGCAGTCCGAAGGCCATGGTGCTGAGAATAAGGATGGAGTATTTCAAGGTCAAATAGTCCCGCTTTCTTACAAATGCCACTGGCACATGGCCCTTTAGTGATTCCCAGATCCCCTGTTGCATGTGCGTGTTAAGACTGTGATGCTCTAGGACTGGCAATACGTTTAACTTCATCTTCAGTCCAACCTAAATAAAAAAAATTTTTAATCATGCCCATACTAATATCTCTAGTCATTTGGTCTCAGGTTTAATGAAAGCTTGTTTACAAAACCATTACAGACAAGCACACATTTATTTAGCATCTAGCGCCACATTGTTTAAGATTTCAGCATTTAGTACCACACTGTTTAAGATTTCAGGGTGATAGAGGGTGCATCCTTATTGGAGTGCCTGGGTGGCTCAGTCAGTTGAGTGACTGACTTTGGCTCAGGTCATGATCTCACAGTTTTTGGGTTTGATCCCCACATTGGGCTCTCTGCTGTGAGCACAGAACCTGGAGCCTGCTTTGGATTCTGTCTGTCTGTCTCTCTCTCTGCCCCTCCTTCACTCTCTTGCTGTCTCTCTCTCTCTCTCTCTCTCTCTCAGAAATAAACGTTAAAAAAATATTTCAGAGTCATAGAGAAACAGGTTAAGAGAACTGAAAGATACAGTTACGGTGCAAGGCTGCATTGCCAAGCTAGTGGTAATGATCCATTAATGGATGGTGAAATTAGTTCAGTGGATCATGATTGGCCCTGAAAAAGAAAGGAAGCCCCCAGAATGGAACAGAAGAATAAATAGAGTGCCTCATGTATAGTAAGGAACACTGATTTTTTATTACAATTATTTCCATGTGTATGCATGTGCATTCTGAGTAATGTTATAGAAGATATTCCTTACTATGTATCATAATATAGAGAGTTTGAGAAATACTGCCTTATGGAGTTCTACTATAGAAACACTGGAATTTACATTGTAATCTCTTAGGAACTAGAAGTCTTTCTCTCCATATAAGTTTTTTTATTTGAAATTCCTAAGAAAGAGATATTTTTAAATATCAGAAAAAATGAAACAAAAGCCCAGGCAATAATTGTTTTTCACAATTCCCATGTAATATTATCTCATAAAAATAAAAAAGTAAAATATTATTTTTGTTTTGTGATGAAAGCAAAACTGGTTTTACAAGCAAGTGACTTTTTGAATATGTGAAAGTCTTAAAATTTTCAATTTAATAGAAGTTAGTGTCCCATAAAGCTGCTATCAAAATATATCTGAAAAGATATATTATTGATCTTCCTAATTCTTTGTTGTTGTTTTTGTTGAGCTTGGCTTAAGTAAAGAAAATCTCATTCTTAATGTATAACAGTCTTCAAATGTTAGTGAAAAAAATTAATGGATATGTAGAAGTTTACATAAATGGAAATACCTCTATAATGTAGTAGTAGACATTTTCATTACAAATATATACATGACCATAATGGCCAAAGAATGTATTAAAATGAGCCTGGGTGGTCCAGTTGGTTAAGTGTCCAACTTTGGCTCAGGTCATGATGTCATGGTTTGTGGGTTCGAGCCCTGCATCAGGCTCTTATGTTGAGCCCAAAAGCTCAGAGCCTGGAGCCTGCCTCAGAATCTGTGTCTCTCCCTTTATCTGCCCCTTTCCTGGTCATACTCTGTCTCTCTCAAAAATAAATAAGCATTAAAAAATTTTTAAACAAAAAGTGTGTTAAAATGTAATTTTACACCTTGAAATTATAGGAGAAAGGATTATTACTGGGTATGTTTGCCTTATTAAAAACGTTTGAATATTTTAAGTCTGGTCACATTTAGGTATTTTTTTATTTTTAAGAGAGAGGGAGAGAAAAAGAGACACAGAGGGAGAGAGAGAGAGCCAGCCCAATGCGAGGCTCAAACTCCACAGGGAGATCATGACCTGAGCTGAAACAAAGAGTCGGGTGTTTAACCGACTAGCTACCCAGGTGCCCCCATTCAGGTATTTTTTTCATGATATGGGTGCTTCACCTTAATTGTTTAAGGTTTGTTAACACTGGATTTTCCATCCGACCAGTTTTGTTATCGTATTGACTGCATGTTGTTGTTCTGCCTGAATAAAGTTTTATAAGAAATAGAAGAGGGGGATTAGAAACACATTCAAAAAATTTTATTCTTAGTTTTTTTCCCAGCCAGTCAGAGAGAAGTACAGGGCATGTTTACAAGTTTTATTTGGGTGACTATCCTCATCTACCCATTCTACACCGGAGAGGACGAGAATCGCAAATGAAGCCAGATGGTGGAATTTTCCTTTCTAAACAAGCCCGCCAAATATTTATAAGTTTTACGTGCTTACTTTTCAGTTTTTGCTGATGAAGCTTATCCACTGAATTTCACCAGCAGTTCCAGTAAAAGTATATGTATTATGGTCAGTAGTATTTGGGAAAGACATTTGGGCAAATTTCTCAAGTTGCAGTATCTCCACTGTGTATGCCTCAGCGACTTTTAGAGACCACTTGATGGAACAGCAAGGCTGAAGTTTAATTGTTTGAAAGATGCTGCTTATGTTTAAACATGCACCTTGATGGAGTTACTTTTTTGTTTAGATTCAACTAATACTTAAAAACTTAATACTCTAACTTGGTGCTATGTATAAATATTTGAGGCTTATAATACCCGGAAAACTGTTTTTTAGTCCTTTATTAAAAATTTCAATGGTCCATCTTCAAATACGAATCATTTTAAAAAGGAAATAGGATGGTGTTTTGAGTTTATACAGTACACATGAACTCAGAATGTAAGAAATCTCTATAACAAAGAGATTGTGAGACATTAACTTGTTATTTATAAACAACGATAATGGTCATTTCTTGAGTGCTTACAACGCACTAGAAAATATATTAAGTGGTTTGTACATGCTCTCATTTGACTGCTAAGTGAAAAATATTTACTTTGTGCATTAACTAAAAACAAAAATCCTATCTTAGTCTTATTGATAGCATTCCTCTAATAATAGGAACAGTTGCTATCATTTTCTAGATGATTACTATGTGCCAGCCAGTTTATATGAATTAACATATTCAATCATGCCAAAAACTCTCTAAGGTATGTATGTGTGTGTATATATATTACATATATAACATATGTATGTTATATATATGTATTATGTGTGTGTGTGTATATATATATATATATGTTATTGTCATTCTCATTTTTATAAGTGAACATGTGGAGACGTGGAGAGCTTGAGTCCTTCACCCAAAGTCGTACAGGTAGTCAGTGATGGAGTTAAGACTACAATGGCAAGTCTCTCTGTCTGACTTCGGAAATGACATTCTTAACCACTACATTGTCATACTTCTTAAAGCTCCTTCCTTTTTTGAAATTTGTGCTTATTGGTATTGTTGATTGATCTCCTAGGAAAACTTTTTCTTTCCTCAATGACTTTTGAAATTTTCGGGGTTCTCTCTCCTCCCCATCCTCTTCCCTCACCCTTTGAGGATGTTCTTGGGACACTGAGGGCGCACAGTATTTGGTGAACCAAACCAAGTTAAAGTTCACCATTGCCCTAGTCTCAGGGCCCTCCCGTATGCTTTACTAGTCTCTTCTTCATGTCTTTACATTTACATTTTTTTAGATTTATAAATGATATTTTCTAAGTGAATAGTCACATTATTTTCAAACTTGGAACACCAGTCTTGATACAGCAGAGTTGATGGATTTTAGCAAATCCTGACACTGAGAAAGGGAAGAGCTTGAGGGACTAAAACATGAGTGAGCTTCTTGAGGGCAAAATCCATCCAAAGGAGTAGAATTTCGATATTTCAGCACTGGAGGCCAGTCAAGAACATGACACTGAGGACATTATGGGGGAGCTGTTGGGGTTCGAAATGGTGTGTTCTGGCAAAGAATAGAGGTCTCCTCAGACATTCTGAATTGTGAAAGTTTCCACATGAGACATTTTCCAAGGAGCCAAAAATATATTGGAATTAATAAATGTCAGTAGCTTGCATAGGCTTTTAAACCATTTTAATGTAGGAATATAAAGCCCTTGGCATAAACAAAAGCTAACCAGTCAGCCAGATGACATGCCTTGGATCATCCAATATACTCACCTGATCTTGTCTTAGTTTAAATCCTGTTTTTCATCACTACTGAGCTGTAATTCTTAGATGCTGAAAGGCGGATGGGGTAAAAATGTGTGGTGCACATGTCTTTTTGCAACATGGCAATATATTGAGAATATTTGTGGCTCAAATTAAAGTTTAGGACAGTCAGCACCATTTAATGAATCCTAGGTTAGCAATGATAAATAAACAGTGACTCAACAACACTGTTTATTTTTTATACTTGAGACTTTACTTTGGAGTGGGCCCTATAAACACACATGCACTTCTAACAGGACTGGCATTAATATAATACTCTGTGATACCCAGAAAATCTGGTCTGAAACATCAGCTCTGCCGTAAATGAACAACTCCCTTTACTTATTATTACAAGAAACTATGGAAAATTATCCTTAGAGCAACAGGCTCACTTAAAGAGCCACTATGCTGGGCATACTTTCAAGGTCACTTAATAAATTCTGCATCTATTGCTCTTGCTTTGAAAACAACAGATGGGAGATAGAATATGTAACTTGTCTCCTAATTGTTTTTCTACCTGGTGAAGCGTATTTTTTTTTATAATGTTTTATTTATTTCTGAGAGAGAGAGACAGCATGAGCAGGGGAGGGTCAGAGAGAGAGGGAGACACAGAATCTGAAACAGGCTCCAGGCTCCGAGCTGACTGTCAGCATAGAGCCCAACGCGGGGCTCGAACTCATGAACCGTGAGATCATGACCTGAGCCAAAGTCGGGTGCTTAACCAACTGAGCCACTGAGGCACCCCTCTACCTGGTGAAGCTTATAAATGGTGGAGAATTTTACATAATGATTCAACACCATTTCATCCTTTACTTGTACCATGGATGCCCATGGCAAACTGTAGCTTTTGACTAGTAATTGTTACGCTTTATGGCAGTGAAATCTCAGAAGTTAACTCACCATGAGATAATTCATGTTTCAAAGCTAGAGTAGTAAGGCTTTCATAAAGGACCTGTGGGTCGCTGTGTGACATTAACTCATAAAGGAAGGTTTACTTAAGATAACGGCTGGAAGCCGGCCCACAGGTGCATCTTAACTGCTTATTCTTAGAGTCCTCATAACATAACTTTGTCTATTGATGTAATGTTCACTTGCAGTTACATAGCTGAAAAAAAAATTCTGTATCAATTCTTCTTGTGACATGAAATTTTTAGACTTTCATAATAGAAAGTACCAGAGAAAAGTGTATATGTTCCAAAGAGACTTTGTAGCTCTTAGAAAGAAATCTTTCTGGAACAACTGCTTGGTGACACCTTGACAAATACACACTTTATTCCTTAATCCTATGAAAAACACCCATTCTCATTTCCTGCCCTTTTTTTTTCCTGGCAAACTGGCCTAGACAACCAGAAAAGTACTGATCTCTTTGCCTCGGTTCGTAAAATCAGACCTGATTGCAAGCCCACAATATTGTCTTTCTCTTCTGGAGAAATTTTAGTTTTGGAGTTTAGTTTGTAATTCCACAAACTAAAATACTTAGGGGCCAAGTTATACCTCCATCCTGACACGGCCTGTTTTAAGTATCCTCAAATTTTACAATCCTATTGTACTTCTGAACAACCCACATCTCTCATTCACCAGGGCTGTAGTACTCCCAAATAAAAGAAGATGGGAGAAAAGGGGGCATATATCTGCTTCTTTCCCTTCTTGGAGTTTAGGCTTAGAACTTTTTCCTTATATCTGGGCAATGTTGTTTTGCATTTTTATGGTATGTAATGTAGTCTCCATCAGAGATCACTGCATTCTCCCAGAGTGTGTCCCAGTGGAGGTTGATGAGAGGGTAGCATGTGGCATCATTCTCTGCCCTGTGCTGATTTCGGGACCTACTTTTTCATGGTATCTCTCTAATAAGAGGGCCAACCTGGACACTCCAAATCTTTGAGTCCTTCTAATGTAGTCATGACCCACACTAAGATCATGGGGATGTAGAGCATGGGCACTAAGCAAATGCACCTTTTAGTATCGGTTGGAAATTTCGTCACTAATCCCATTTGATCCTTGAATCCCCAGGTGAACTGAGATGGATCCTTGGTAGAGCACCAAGGCCAATGTTCAGTCCAGGCTGAGGCCACCATATCAGAATCACTGCGGGGAGGAGGGGGAGCGGTTTGCAAACTACATTTCCGATTCTGGACTTTATCTTAGACTTTCTTTAAAAAATGTTTTTTGTGTGGTATTTATCTCTTGTTGAGAGAGAGAGAGAGACAGTGTGAACACGGGAGGGGCAGAGAAAGAGGGAGAAGCAGGCTCCAGGCTTTGTCAACACAGAGCCTGATGTGAGGCTCAAACTCATGAACCACGAGATCATGACCCAAGCCAAAGTTGGATGCTTAACTGACCGAACCACCCAGGCGCTGCTATCCTAGGCTTTCTTAATTTGTGATATTGGAGCTTGGGAAACGTATGTTAAAAATATACTCCACTGGCAATTCTGATATGCAATAAGAATTTTGAATCTTGTATAGGAACCACAATTAGAAGCAGAGATTAGTTTTGTTTAATGTTCCACCTCCCTCAGGTCTTTTGCTTTTTGGTCTCCTAAAATTAGGTACATTTACTTAATTGAAAATACCCCTTACTCTGTGGAATAGCATCCACATTACCATACAAAAGGGAATGAACAGAGATAGTTGACAAGAAAAGAATATGCCATGAGATCCACCTACCTCTTGAATCGGTTATAGGAAGTCACCAGTGGAACACTCTGATGTCGTTTCTGGTGCCAACTTATCCAGTACGACCTCAGTCTTATAGGCAGGAATCTATGAGGCTGGAGGTCAATAAAAGCTCCCACAGAGAGGAAAGAAGGAGGAGTAAGAGGGAATCTTCACTGACTGCATTTTACTAAATTTACAACCAGAAACAATTGGAATACTTTGAAATGGCAATTTAGATTTTCTACCATCAGTAGAAATGGAGACTTGGGTACTAAGTGAGATTCAGTTAGAGGCTGAATCTGAGTCTATGGTCATGAAATACTAGGCTAGATATAATTTTAAATAGATACCTACAGGTCTGTATTAGTGTTTCATTTTGGAAATTCCTTCCTAGAGTTTCTTGGGGTTATTAAAATGACTTTTTTTTTTGAATCCTGAGAAAAAGCAGTAGAGAAATGGGGAAAATGGGGGAAGATGTATCATAATTCACTGCAAAGCTTTAAAGAATTAAAAAGTCGGGGCGCCTGGGTGGCTTAGTCGGTTAAGCGTCTGACTTTCGCTTAGGTCATGATCTCACGGTTCGTGGGTTCGAGCCCCGCGTCGGGTTCTGTGCTGACTGCCAGCTCAGAGCCTGGAGCCTGTTTCGGTCTGTGACTCCCTCTCTCTCTGACCTTCCCCTGCTCATACTGTCTCTCTCTCTCTCTCCTAGAAATAAATAAAACATTAAAAAATAAATAAATAAATAAAGTATGAGAAAGCTGGGGTCCATGTTGGTTGGGTAAATTACCCAAAGTATAAAAGCTAACATGGAGCTGAGTTTGGGTCAAACACTGGATAAACTAATGAGCTAATAAACAGAGGAATAAATCCAAAGNTCAGAGCCTGGAGCCTGTTTCAGAGTCTGTCACTCCCTCTCTCTCTGACCCTCCCTTGCTCACGCTGTCTCTCTCTCTCTCCTAGAAATAAATAAAACATTAAAAAAAAAAGAATTAAAAAGTCAACATGGCAGCATATGGGTTCAAAAGCATCCATGGATGTCGTTGAAAACAAGAGTAATAAATATAGGTACCTAGAGCTGAAATATAAGGCGGAACTAATGTGGAACTAAAATTAAGGTGGAATTCATTGCGGGAACCCAGCCAAGGGCAAGTACCTCTAGAAGCAGTTCAGTGGTCAGAACTGAGCCAGTCTTCCTTCCAGCTGTTGCTGCATTTATAAGCATGTATTAATGGTCCTATCAATTAGGGATGGTGAGCCCTCCTTGTAAATAAAGTAAACATCAATGTTTTAACACATAGTATGTTTTATGCAGGTTTAGGAAGCACAGTAACTCCTCAAAGTGCCAAATTTGACTGTGTATTGGTGTTAAATTTGCTAGGAGATCTAAATGTTATGTTATGAGAATACTATCCAGCGCTGCTTGCTGTCGACAGTTCCTTGTCAATACTGCTAAAGTAGCATTTCCTTTTAAGCAAGCATTTCCTTTTAAACAGAATTTTATGTATCCATAACAGTATACAAACAGTATAAGAAGTATTTAGAATTTTGGGAATGGATGAGAACTCCAAATCCTTATTCCCCAATCCCAAACATTAATATCTGTCAGGAATAGTTTCTTTTTTTAAAAAAAGCATTTTAAGAAACTGAGATAAACTTCAGGGCATTTTCTTTATCATCCAAGATTACTGCAGATAAAGCCCTGTGGAACATGAGTTCACAATCTACAATAATACAATAAAACAAATTACTAGGTGTGACAGTTACACTCATCAGGTAGATTAAAAAGCCGATTATAATTTGCCAAAGGGAAAGGTATTAATGGAAAATATTTCCAAAGAATTTTGCAAAAGTAACAAAAAGATACAAGGAAATGAAAAATATTAAGAGATATGAAGGATGGAATGAAGAAGACAGACATATAAAAGTCAAAATGGAGTTCCAGGATTAGAGAGGGGAGAGACAATATTTGAAAGACAATGCCTTTGAATCTTCAGAAATAACTAATGACACAAATTCTCAGAATTAGGAAGCATAGCAAATCCTAATCAAAGAGAATAAGATTTTTAAAAGGAGAAAAGCATATTACTCATAAAGTAAATGAAATTAAACTGATAGCATGTGTGTTAACAAAGAAGAAACAGAAGACAGAATAATAGCTTCAAAGTTCATAAGAGAACTTATGTCAATCATAAGTTTAATATGAAGGTAACAAATTTTTATGCTAACAAAAACTGAGAGCAAAGGAATAGAAAGGTGGAACAATGTGGAATTAACACTGGTAAACATACATAAAATAGGAAGATAGTGACTAGATACACAGATTTCAGAAGCCCTTACATACAGTTTTTTTAATGTAGGTGGGTGTGCTAAAAATAGTAAAGAGACTCCATTTCTGGATAAGATAAAGTAAGGTCACTTCTGTTTCTTCCACTGAATGCAGCTGTAAAACCTGGACAGAGTACACACAGCACTTATTTGAGGACTCTGAAAGATAAAGAGTAGCAGACAGATTTCAGAAAAATGTGAGAATCTGAAGTACCACTGAACTGGTTGTGAATTTACCAATGTCTCTCTTGGTGCCTGTATTCTGCCACCATGAATGCAGTGCAGCCCAAATCCCAAAGTGGGTGTTGTTGGCAAGGGGGGTAAGGAGGGAGAGAGACAGAGAGAGACAAGAGAAGCCCTAATTATGTGTTAGTTCTGGCTGAAGGGGTAGTAGAGGCATCTCCTAATGTTTAGAGACAGTATGAAAATTACTCACTCTTTTCTGTTCTCTCTCACCTCATCCCCCAAACATTCCTGTAACGGTGTGGCAGCCAGTAGAAATCTAAAACTCTAAGGAGGGGAATCTTATCCTCTCCAACTGGGGTTTGGAGAAGGGGTGGTTCCCAGAGGGTGGGATGAGCCCCTGTGGCTTTCTTTCTCCTTCTGTCCCACCACTTGGCTCCAAGGGAGGCACAGCCAAGGGAAGGACACAGGAGAGCAGGGTAAATAAAGTCCCAGCTTGCTGGCCAGAGGTCCAGACAAGTGGGGTAGTAGGGAAAAATAGGAAAGTACTGAGGAGACTGCAGAGGGAAGGCTGTTGAGAAAGTGACCCTTTATGTTGTTTATGAATTGCTGGGTTTACCCTTGAGCTGTGCAAGCCTGAATCTAAAATATAGACTTTGAGAACTGGACCATGGGATAGATCACTACCAAAATCTCAGATTAGTCAATGGCTAGTTACACATGCAAGACAAGTAGATTTCTGCACTGACTTGCCAAATCTTAAACGCCTCTACAGAGGCCTTAATTGGGTTCACTCACATTAACTATCCAGATGGTCTCAACACAATGGCACTATCTTAAGGCGATACCCTTGGGGCAGCTTCTGAAAGTGGGAAATGCAAGTGGAATGCACATTCCAAGGACAGGGGATGGAATGAAGAGCTGTGATTATCTGGGTCCAGTTCATGGCCTCTTAATGACCTCTCCCAACA
The DNA here is from genome assembly GCF_003009895.1 of Hyaena hyaena. NCBI lineage: Eukaryota > Metazoa > Chordata > Mammalia > Carnivora > Hyaenidae > Hyaena > Hyaena hyaena. The sequence goes on from NW_024081705.1 coordinate 325,241, forward strand.
CAAAACTTATTCAACCTTTGAAAATCAATCAATATAAACCACCTACTAACAGTGTGAAGAAGAAAAGCCACATAATCAAGTAAAACAAAACATAGGAACATTTGACAAAATTCAATATTCATCCATGAAAAAAACTACCAGAATATTTAGAAGGGAATTTCTTCCACCTGCTGAAGGTCATCTATAAGTAAATCCTAGAGCTGATGTCATACTTCATGGTGAAAAAATGAATGCTTTACCTTAGGAACAAGACAATAACTCCTATTTAACATCCACTATAAGTCTAAACCAGGGTAATAAGGAAAGAAAAAAAAAGAAAACAAAAGGCTTATAGATTGTATAGAAACAAACAAAACTCAGATTTAGAGATGACATGATTGACTACATCTGATGACATGATTTGACAATTCCCAAAAGGATAAAACAATCTCCTAAAACTAACAAATGAGTTTATTAAGGTTGTGTAATAAGAGATAAACACAGACGAGCCATAAATAATTGCAAACCAAAAAATTAAAAGCTACCATTGATAATAGCTTTGAAGTACTTAAATCTACCAAAACAAGTAATGGGTCTGTATACTGAATATGACAAATTGCTAATGAAAGAAATAAAAGAAGACCTAAATAAGAGAGACAACTGTTCTCATGGATTGAAAACTCCACATGGGAAAAATGTCAGCTTTCCTAAGTTGCTCTATGGATTTAATGGAAGTCCAGTCAAAATCCTGAGTTTTCATAGATATAAAGTTTGTTATAAAATTTATGTGAAAAGGCAAAAGAATTAGAAGAGCCAAAAATGATAAAAACAAAATAAGGTAGGAGAGATCATATTTTAAGACCTACTACAAAGCTAAAGTGTTTTAAATAGTGTGGCATTGACAAAGGATGGAGCAAATGGTTCAATGAAACAGAAGAATCCAGAAATAAAACCACATTAATATAGCCAATTGATTTTTGACAACATTGGAAAGGCAAATCAGTAAATATATGATAGTATTTTCAGCAAATAGTGAGGGACAGTTAGAAATTCATATTTAAAAGAACCCCAGAGTAAATCTCATGCCGCTCAAAATGCTTTACATATATAAGTGAAATATATAAAATTATGAAAATTTTTGAAAAAACAAGAGATCATTTCTTTAGACAAAGAAATCTTTAACATTATACAAAAAGCGTGATATGTGAAAGAAAATCTTGATAAACTGGACTTCATCTAGAGTAAAAGTTCTGCTGTATGCATGACATCACAAAGAAAGGAAGAGACAAACTGCACATCGGTAGAGAAGATTTGTAAGCACATATCCAAGTCTGGACTTAAATCCAGAATATATAAAGAACTCTCAAAACTCAACAGTAAGAAAATGAATAAATCAATTAAAAAATGCAAAACAGACTTGGACATTTCATCAAAGAGGATATATAGATACCAGATAAACACATTATAGTTGTTTAACATCATTAACCATTAGAGAAATTGAAATAAAACTATGATGAAATATTACTACACACATATTAATGGCTAACATGAGACATACCATATGGGAATATCAAGACTGGGAGAATGCAGAGCAGTTGGGAGTCTCATAAATTGCTTGGGATATATAAAATGGTACACAGTCACTTTGAAAAATTCTTTCGGGGCACCTGAGTGGCTCAGTCGGTTAAGCATTCGACTTTGGCTCAGGTCATGATCTCAAAGTCTGTGGGTTCCAGACCCATGTTGGGCTCTGTTCTGACAGCTCAGAGCCTGGAGCCTGCTTCCGATTCTGTGTCTTTCTCTGCCCTTCCCCCACTCACTATCTCTGTCTCTCAAAATAAAATAAAGACATAAAAAAATTTGAAAAATTCTTTAACAGTTTCTTATAAACTTAAACATATACATACCATGTGACTCAAAAATCCCATGTCTAGGTATTTACTTTAGAGAAATAAGAACTGTGTTCACCTGAAAACCAATGCATGAACATTCATAACAGATTTCTTCATTATTCCTCCCAAAGAGAAATTACCTGAATGTCCTACAACTAGTGAATGATAAATTATGGTGTATTCACATAATGGACTTAAAAGAAATAAACCACTGACACATGAAACAATTTAGATGGATTTCAAAGGCATTCAGAGTGAGAAAAGCGGGTCTCAAAAAGCCTTATTCCACTTATATTACATTCTTGCAAAGACAAAACCATAGAGAGAGCACAGATGAGGGATTTGAGATGTGTCTATTTTTAAACTGGGTTGTCTTTTGGTTGTGGAGTTATAAGAGTTTCTTATATATTCTGTATAATAGACTCATCAGATATATGATTTGAAGATAATTTCTCTCATTCTGCAGGCATTTTTTCTTACTTTCTTGAGGTGTACTGTGATGCATAGAAATTTTTTAAGTTGATGAATTTCAATTTGTTTTTTCTTTTTTGGCTCAGACTTTTGGTGTCATATGTAAGAAGACATTGTTAAATCCACGGTTATGAAGATGTTTTATTTTAATCAACTTGTCTTTGTTTTTGTGTAGTTTGTTTTCATTTTTGTTTTTGGTTTTAGTTCTTATAGTTAGGTCATTGGTCCATTTGAAGTTAATTTTCATTTATAGTGTGAGGTAGGGAGTCCAATTTTATTCTCTATATGGATACCCAATTGTTTTAACACAATTTGTTAAAGAGAATATATTTTCTCCACTGAATGTTCTTGACTTCCTGGATGAAAATCAATTGGCCATAGATGTAGGACTGTATTTCTGGATTCTCAATTCTATTTCATTGGTCGATATGACTATCCATATACCAGCACCATACTCTTCTGATTACTATAGCTTTGTAGTAAGCTTTGAATAAGTGGAGGAGGGGCTGAGAGAGAGGGAGACAGAATCCAAAGCAGGCTCCAGGCTCTGAGCTGTCAATACAGAGCCTGATGCAGAGCTTGGGGCTGAATTCACGAGCCATGAAATCATGACCTGAACCAAAGTTGGATGCTTAACTGACTGAGCCACCCAGGCTCCCCAAAGATCATTTTGTTTAAGGAGTTACCACTAGCATTCTTTCTTGAACTAAATTAAACAAAGTAGAGAGAAAATAAAAAGGAAGTAATCAGAGAATTTGGCTTTGACTCACAAACATTTGGGACAGAGAGTGAACTCTTGTCACTGTTTTCATGTATATCAAGAATGTCATTTTCCTATTTCAAAAAGTAAGAGTCTACAACCGGAAGCACTTTGATTCCTGACGTGGAGGAACACGGTGAAAATGATGGTGATTACCCTGAACGAATTTCACTTGGAGCCAACTGCATAGTTCCAACCTAGGCCCCGGGGCTGCGATTTGGAAAGTTGCCATGTGCAATCCAGTGAGTGGTGTCATTCCTCCAGGGGAAGCGGTGCCCTCCTTCGGCTCTCTGAGGGGACACTATAGCCGGGCCCCGTGTTTCACCTTTGCCGTCAGCCTGGCTGTGACCGTTATAGCAGCTACAGGGCTGTTTGGCAACTGGTCAAAGCTGTTTGCTTTTTATCAGACCCTGCACTGTTATTTGATTTTCATTAAATGTGGCTATTTTTTATATAAATTAATTTTTTTTTTATTTTAGAGAGAGAGAGTACCTGCGCAGCAGAGCGGGGGCTGAGGGGGAAAGAGGACCTCAAGCAGGCTCCATGCTCAGCACGGGCTCCATCCTGCCCCCTGGGATCATGACCTGAGCTAAAATCAGGAGTTGCAGGCTCAACCAATCCAGCCACCCAGGCCCCCCTAAACATGGCTATTTTGTTCATCACATGACTCATGTGATATCAGACCATAGAATTTTTTGTTTTTATTATTTATAACTTGCTTTAAAACTACTATTATTAAGCCTAATCTGTATATTTGTTAAATTCCACCTCTTGCCACATCTTAGTGCATGTCGCTGGAGAGAGCTGATAGGTTGAAAAACTTAGGTTGCAACTAGGGAAGTAGGTCAAATGGACATATTTAAGCATATAAACAATGGTAGCACATAATGACCATAAAGTAATTAGTCTTTTTTTTTATTTTAACAAACACCCCAGAACTACTTTCAAAATATGTAAAATCTTTTCTGTGTTAGGATCTTTGGACATTTTGTGCATCCTGTGGAAGTACCTTCTCTCAGGTCTTTGCATGATTAATTCCTTTTCTTCCATAAAATTGAGGAAAGGGGTCTTCCCTGACTACTGATCTGAGAAGACTTTTGCTCTGACCCCTTTATTCTCTATTTTCTTAAAAAAATTGGTATCATTTATTTTAGGTATCTACTATGTTTTAAAAACATTTTTTTTCCTTCTCATTTCCTTCTCACTTCTTACCTTCTGGGCTCACTCAGCTAATAAAACCTTGAAAAATTGGAAGGGAAAAAGTTAGTTTTATTCAGGAATATACACCTATTACCTAAGACAGTGTTTTACACATATTAGATATCCACTAAATATTCGGTAAATGAATTGGTGTTATCACTGATCATGACTCAGAGCTAACTGCATTTTTCTAACCCTTTTGTTTTTCGTAAACCCAAAACAAGCTTGATAAGTTTTGATTATCTGCATTTAATTTTATTATCCTGGATGCAAATGTGACTTTTCTGTCAGACACGACTTACCATTTACCATTTAGCAATGATTTACCAATGGTAAATCAAGACACACTTACTATTATCACTTAGGGCAATACCCACATTGATTCCCCATGCTCTGATTCTTCCCCCTTCTGGGGAAGGAAAGTGAGAAGAGCCAGATAGACCCTGGATGTGCACAAACAGAATTTCTTGCACCATAAGAGAGGAATCTCAACTTGTGAGCCTGGGAGCTTATATGCATGCTGCATCCAAACCCCCTCAGCCACCCAGGAGAGGAGGAGAAACCCAATTTCTCTAATGGAGACAGAGTCTCCTTGGGAAGAGAAGGGGAAGGTCCCTTGCTTCTTACCCTGTAGAACACCAATCTGTATCTCCAGGAGGAAAATAAAATAAACCTCTATGGATTACAGTCCCTAGTATGCTTACATGGTTCTAGGCTTTATCTCCCTTTGAAATGTAAACACATATCTAGGGTGGTAAATCGCTTTTCTGAGTTTACCAATTACAGTGATTATTAATCCTGTAACCATATCTTGTTATTTAAAGTGTTACTAAGAGTGCATGTATTACTATATCACATTTATTTTAAATATTTTGATAACTGTATTGCAATAAAACAAGTTTGTTTTATTTTATGCAGTTAAGAGTATTCTGAGGTGTTCATTGACTTCACCAGAGTACCAGAAGTGTCCATGCACAAAAATGGTTAAGGGTCTCTGGTCTAAGTATTGGAAGTTGTATCTGTGGATTATATTGATCAATATTTATTTTACACATCCTAGATCAAACCACACTGAGACATACTGAGTTTACAAGGTAACACAGGTTTCGATATACACGCAAACTCTTTGAACTGTTCTCCTAGGTTGTCTTATACTCTTAAGAATACTTCATCCTTTATGATAATAATGAGAATATATAGTGGCTTCTGGGATTCTTCTCCTTACAGAGGCAAAATGCACTCTCTGGACACTAGCTGGGAATGTTCTCAGAAAATCAATTGATATATTCACTGCAGGCACACACACATTTGGTTTAGGTTCTCAAGAGGAATTCTGTCTTTGTGGATGAACCTAATAGTGAACCATATTAGCTCTTAGAGCAAACTGCCCAGCACATTGCTTGCTCTTTCCTTGTTTACCTTGGGCTCTGGGCACTGAGGCTTTTGAATGTAGATTAGCACCATTTGCAATGTCTGATGTTATTCCTCTTTTATTTGCTCCAGAAAATGTGTGTATTTAGGTTTAGCCTTCTTCAAATCAGATTATGAAGACAGATGATGGTGACTTTGGTTTACTTTGCTGGGCTGGATTCAACCAGGAATATGCTATAGCAATGTGTCATAACAAATGATTTTTTATACTAGACATTAAAAGATCAACTGTGATTAGCCGGGATAACCTGGAAGGAGTCATGAAGTGGAACTGAATGAAATCACAGGAATAAAGCAACTACCCTGGAGATATCTGGGAGAAACTTGGTCATGTAGGAGCAGTTGGAATATTAGGCTTGTATTAGACAAGAAGGTTGAGTATTCTGGATTTTATTTGATTATAGGGGGAGATCTATTTGAGCCTCTGAATGAAAAATTTCTTTTCTGGGATCTAATCTCAGATACTGTGTTACATTTAGATCTACTATATTTTGAATGCTTGCTATGATCTGATTGTTTAAGCCCTACCTCCCTCCATTTCATATGTCATATTCCTAACCTCCCAAAGATGATAGTGTTAGGAGGTGGGGCCTGTGGGAGGTGACTATCATGAGGACACAGCCCTCACGAAGGGGATTAATGCCCTTACGACAGAAGCTCCAGAGAGATCCCTTATCCTTCTACTGTGGGAGGACACAACAGGTAGGCATCAGCTATGAGCCAAGGAGAGGGCTTTTGCCAAAAGGCGACCACATTGGTGTCTTTATATTGGCCTTTTTGGCCTCCAGAACCGTACATAATACATATCTGCTGTTCATAAACCAACCAAACTGTGGTATTGTATTATAGCGGTCTGAATAGACCATACTCTTGCTAGCAGTATTTGCAATTCTGTGCATCACAGTTAAAGCTGGAAATGTAACACTCTTGTATAACTGTTCTGTTACTCTTAAATGCAGATTGCTCTTTTCCTGGAAGAGGTTTTAGATTCAGGGATGGGAATGTAGCTGTAAAAAATGTCTTCTAGACTGAAGACTGGCTAGAAGGGTCTTCTCTAATACTTAGCTACCTTTTTTTTTTTTTTAATTTTTAAATGTTTTATTTATTTCTAGGAGAGAGAGAGAGAGAGAGAGAGATAGCGTAAGCAGGGGAGGGTCAGAGAGTGAGAGGGAGTCACAGACTCCGAAACAGTCTCCAGGCTCCGAGCTGGCAGTCAGCACAGAGCCCGACGTGGGGCTCGAACCCACGAACCGCGAGATCATGACCTAAGCGAAAGTCAGACGCTTAACCGACTAAGTCACCCAGGCGCCCCATACTTTTCTTTCTATTACCTCTATGTACAATTACTTTTTTCTTTAAACAGATATCTCCTTGATTGCATGCCATAAACACTACCATGTTCTCAGGGCTTTCAAAAACTTTTTTTCACAAGTGAAATACAGGAAATAAATGGAAAATATCTACCTCATCATATTTTCAGTGCTCTTTCTGAAACCCTTACTTATCCCACCCAGAAATGAGAGGAATCTCTCTTGATGGCACTTTGCTTAATTTGAGCTTAGTACCCATACAGTCAGTTGTTACGGTGATGGCTTCGTATTTCCCTGTATCCCTACTTGTATGTGGTCCTTTCCTACGCTGACTCTGGGCTTGGCCGTGTGATATGATTTGGTCAGTAACCTCAGCAAATGTGACACAGGGGCCATAAAAGTGCTGCTGTATTAGGGCTTTCCCTCTTTTTTTTTTTTTTAATTTTTAATGTTATGTTTATTTCTGAGAGAGAGAGAGACAGCGTGAACAGGGAAGGGTTAGAGAGAGGGAGACACAGAATCTGAAGCAGGCTCCAGGCTCTGAGCTAGCCATCAGGGGCTTTCCCTCTTGAAATCCTGCCACATAGCAAAGCAGCCTGGGTTGGCCTGCTGAAGACATGTGGTCTAGCTGACAGCCTGAACCATCTGCCAGGTATGCGAAGGAAACGATTTTCTCCCAACCAGCTCCAGTTGACCGACAAGTCATTACAACCACATGAATGACTGCAGGTGAAACCAACATAGAAACTGCTTACCTGAGCCCAGCCAAGGTCAAATTACTGACTGTAAAATGTGCTAACAGTTGTTTTTTAAGCTGCAAATCTTAAGGTGGTGTGTTACATAGCAATTGATAAAACCTATAAAAGCTCAGGACCTGTGTTGAGTGGTGAATACATGAGTCTCAGAAACATTCATTTTCTTTAGACAATAATTTCTCTCATTATAAAAAAAGTGATTCTTTGAAGTCCTATTCTAAAGCAGATAATATTTTGATTCTCTTTTCCAACCAGCTTATCAATGCTTTATTCTTTTTGCACCCTAGGAGGACTTTTTTGAACCATAACTGAAAAATCCAATAAACAAATACATTCACTAAGAAGAAAAACTGTAGACTACTGTTCCACGCAGTGTGTACTCGACTTTCCTTTTCAGTACTTATTAAAAAGAAACTTGTTGAAACTGGGTGGAGAATGGGTACACAGACATCCACTTTTCTCTGCAAAATCCTTTTGCAAAGTAACTTTTGAATGCTTTTCCTTGTGTATATATAACCTTTTTTTATTTAAAGCAATGTCTAAAAATAATTTCACATCAAAATGTTTAAAATAATAATTTAAAAACCGCTCTATCTCTGACAACATCCAATGGGAAGGATGTTTTTAAGAAATCCTGTGATTCCTGAAGTTCATTCCAAGATGGTGAAGTAGGAAGGCCCTGAACTCACTTCCTCCATGGACAGACCAAGTTATAGCTAGTTAGAGAGCAATTCCTCCTGAATAGGAATGGTGGGATGACAGGTTCTGCACAACAAAAGATAGAATGGCAAGAGAGAACAGCAAGAGAGATGGAGACATACATGGTAAGGAAGGGAACTCCCATCCCAGATGCTGTGAACTGCAGTTCACAGAGAACAGACTGGTTTTGACTTGGGCACAGAAAAAAAAGCCACAGTTTAAAAGAGCAGCTGGCATATAAAAGAGCCAGCCCTACGACTTCACCAAATGGTAGAGGAGTAGCTGGAACTCCCTCTGGGTCAGAGGGATAGGAAAGCAACACAGTTTGTGTTCTCCCTCCACCTTGAAAGTACAGAACTGAGCAGGGTCCAGATGCCATACTTGGTTTGCTGCTTGATGAAGCCCTGGGTTCCCTAGCCCACACCAGTCCTGGACACACTGGGGGCCTGAGGGGGGCCGGGGGGGAAGCCATAGTTTAAAAAAGCAACTAGCCTATAAAAGAGTCTGCCCTAGAACTCCACCAAAGGCAAAGCTGCTGCTGGAAATTTCTTTGGTGGGAGGGGTGACAGTCTATGCCTCCCCTTCCATCTTGAAATCCTAGAGCAGTATACAACCTGGGCACCCTAACTGGCCTGCTGCCTAAGTGATCCATAGCCCCTTGTCCATACAGCCCCAGCCATCCCACCAAGTCAGCCACAGGGCAGCACACACCAGGGCACCTCTGGTTAATGCTTCCTACATCTGCAGCCTTTCTGCCCAGGCGCCATGGGTGCAAAGTACCCCAGACGCTTCAGATTCACATCACTTCAGCTTCACATGGCTTGCTAGGGATCTGCCAGCACAGAGTGTTCCAGAACCACGCAGCTGAGATCTGCTCTGGATCCAGTAGCCTTGCTAGGGTACACCCTGTGTGGAGCATTTCAGAATACTCCTGTGCATTCCGGTCTTGACTCCAGTCACCCAGATAGGGCAGCCCCTGCACTGAGCATCCACTTTAGTTTTAGCTGTTCTGTGAGTGTTCACTCAATGTGGGGAGCCCCAGGACACCCCAGGTTGCACTCACTTCAGGTTTAGCTGTCTTGCCAGGGTACCTGCTACATAGGGAGTCCCATGATCCCCTGGCTTATGCTCCCTTAAGCTCCAGCCACCCTGCCAGGTGCCTTCTAAAGGAGCTTCTAACCTAAACTTTGCTAACCTAAAATAAGAAACAGCTATCCAGGTTCAAGAAACACAGACAGGTCCAAACAAGGTGAACCCAAAAAGGTCCATACTAGGACAATATTAAAATGATAGTTTCAAATTCAGTGAGAGAGAAGCAAAAACTTATGTACCAGGAAACCCTGTAATTTTATCAACTGATTTTTCAGCTGAAACTATAAAAGCTAGAAGGGAGTGCCAGAATATATTCAAAGTGCTGTAAAGAAAAAAACCCTCCAACCAAGAATAGTCTACATGGCAAGATTATTATTCAGAATTGGATGAGAAAGAATTTCCCAGATAAACAAAAATTAAAGGAACTTATCACCAGACTTGCAAGAAATCTTAAAGGTACATTAAAAATTTTTTTTCAATGTTTATTTATTTTTGAGAGACAGAGAGAGACAGAGCATGAGCTGGGGAGGGACAGAGAGAGGGAGACACAGAATGTGAAGTAGGCTCCAGGCTGTGGGCTGTCAGCCCAGAGCCTGATGCGGGGTGGAACTCATGAACCGCGAGATCATGACCTGAGCCGAAGTCAGACGACCAACCAACTGAGCCACCCAGGTGCTCCTTAAAGGTACATTTTTAAGTGGAAAGGAAATGACCATAAGTAGAAGAGAATTATAAAACAAGACAGCATATACATAAAATGTGAAGTAGGGAGAAAAGATTTTTTAGAATGTATTTGAACTTAATTGACCATCAACTTAACATAGGGTTCCATATACTTAGAATGTTATATATGAACTTTATGGTAACCACAAACCCAAACTATACATAATAGACACACAAAAAATAAAGAGAAAGAAAATCAAATATAACATGACAAAAACTCATCAATCACAAAGAACGCAAGGAAAAAACAAAGGAACAGAGAAGAACTACAAAAAAACCCCCAGAAATAATTAACAAATGGCAGTAAGTACATACCTAACAATAATTAAATTAAATGTAAATGGACTAACTGCTCCAATCAAAACACCCAAGGTGGCAGAATGTATTAAAAAAAAAAAAAGATCTATCTATTTGCTGCCTACAGGAGACTCACCTAAGACCTAAAGACATACAGACTAAAAGTAAGGGGATGGAAGAACATTTACTATTCCAGTGGAAGGAAAAAAAAATAGCTGGGATAGCAGTATTTATATCAGACAAAATAGATTTTAAACCAAAGATTGTAATGAGAGACAGAGAAGGGTATTACATAATGATAAAGGGATCAAGTCAACAAGAGGATACAATTATAAATATCTATGTACCCAACATGAAGCACCAAAATACATAAATATTAACAAACATAAAGAGAGAAATTAATGATGATGCAGTAATAGCAGGGGACTTTTCCCCCACTTACATCAACAGATAGACCAACACTATAGAAAATCAATAAGGAAATGGTATCTTTGAATGATACTTTTAGATCAGATGGAGATAATAGATATATACAGAACATTACATCTAGAAACAACAGAATACACATTCTTTTTAAATGCACATGGAAAATTCTCTAAAATAGATCATATGTCAGGATGCAAAACAAGTCTCAATAAATTTGAGAAGATTGAAATCTTACATTATTTCCAACCACAATGCTATATGCAATACTTCAAAATAAATCATAATTAAAAAACTGGAAAAACATAATGTTTGGAGGCTACACAACATGAAACTAAACCTCTAATGGGTAAACACAGCAATCAAAGAAGAAATTTAAAAAATACCTGAAGACAAATGAAAATCAAAACACAATAGTCCAAGATCTTCAGGATGCAGCAAAAGCAATTCTAAGAGGGAAATACATGGTGATACAGGCTTATCTCAAGAAAAAGCTCAAATGAACAATCTATTCTTATATCTAAAGAAATAAGAAAAGATTAAACGAAACCCAAGGTGGGGCAAGAAGAGTCACACAGAGGGAGCGTGCTGGGCCCATAAATGAAACCCAGGGTGAATAGAAGGACAGAAATAATAAAGATGAGAGCAGAATTAATGATACAGAAACTAAAAAAGGAAAAGAAAAGCAAAAATAGCTGTTCTTTTCAAAGATAACAAAATTGATAAATCCTCAGCCAGACTCATCAAGAAAAAAATAGAACATAAATAAATCGTTAGTAACAACTGATACCACAGAAATTTAAGGGAATACTATGAAATTACATGCCAATAAATCAGACAACCTGGAAGAGATGGATAAATTCTTATAAACATTCAATCTTCCAAAACTGAATCAGGAAGAAATAGAAAATGTGAACAGATAAATTACGAACAACAAAATTAAACCAGTAATCAAAAAGCTCCCCACAAACAAAAGTCCAGGACCAGATGGATTCACAAGTGAATTCTAGCAAACATTTAAAAAAGACTTAATGTCTATTCCCATTAAACTACTCCAAAAAGTAGAAGAGGAAGGAAGCTTTCAAATATATTCTATGAGGCCAGCATTCCCGATACCAAAACCAGACAAAGAAACCACACACACACACACACACACACACACACACACACACACACAAAATGGGCCAATATCCCTAATGAATATAGATGTGAAAATCCTCAATAAAATAATAGCAAACCACATTTGATGAAACATTAAAAGGACTGTTCACCACGATCAAGTAGAATTTATTCTGGGTCTGAAAGGACGGTTCAATTATTTGCAAATCAATCAACATAATACGTAATACACTACATCAAAAAATGATGGGTAAAAACCATAGAATCATCTCAATCGATGAAGAAAGAGAATTTGACAAAATATTCAACATCTGTTCATGATAAAAACTCTCAACAAAGTGTGTTTAGAGGTAACATACCTTGACATGATAATAGCCTTATATGAAAAAGTTTTTTTTCTCTAAGGTGAGGAATAAGACAAAGATGTCTACTCTTGCCACTTTTATTCAACATAGTACTAGAAATCCTAGCCACAGCAATCAGATAAGAAAAAGAAGTAAGAGACAGCCATACTGGTAAGGAAGAATTTGTCACTATTTGCAGATGACATGATACTATACATAGAAAACCCTAAAGAGTTCACCAAAAAACTATTAGAATAAATGAGTTCAGTAAAGTTACAAGATATAAAATTAATACCCAGAAATTGGTAGCATTTATACATTAATAGCAAAGTAGCAGAAAGAAATTAAGAAAAAAATCCCTTTTACAGTTACACCAAAAAAGAGTAAAATATTTAGGAATAAACTTAACCAAGGAAAGGAAAGACCTGTATTCTGAAAATTATAAAACACTGCTGAAAGAAATTGAAAAGAGAAGTGAATGAAAAAATATTTCATACTCATGGATTAGAAGAATTAATATTATTAAAATGTCCATACCACCCAAAGCAATCTACAAATTCAATGCAATCCCTAACAAAATGCCAATGGCATTTTCCAAATAACTAGAAGACCCCAAGTGGCCAAAATAATCTTTTTTTTTTAAGTGTTTATTTATTTTTGAGAGAGAGAGAGAGAAATAGAGATAGAATGTGAGCAGGGAAGGGACAGAGAGAGAGAGAGAGAGAGAATCCAAAGCAGGTTCTAGAGTCTGAGTTGTCAGCACAGAGCCTGATGCAGGGCTCAAACTCACAAACTATGAGATCGTAACCTGAACTGAAGTCAGTCACTTAACCAGTGAGCCACTCAGGCACCCCAAAAACAATCTTGAGAAAGAAGAACAAAACTGGAAGTATTACAATTCCAGATTTTGAGATACACTAGAAGCTGTAGAAATCAAGGCATCATGGTACTGGCACAAAAACAGGTACTTAGATCAATAGAACAGAATAGAGAGCCCAGAAATAAACCCATACTTATTTAGTCAATCTATGATGAAGGAGGTGAGAATATACAAAGGGGAAAAGGAAGTCTCTTCAGTAAATGGTGGAGGGAAATCTAGATACCAACATGCAAAAGGATGAAACTAGACCACATTCTTACACCATACAAAAAAATAACTTCAAGACCTAGAGGATTAAAGACCTACATGTGAGACCTGAAACCTACAGGTCCTATAAAAATCCTACAAGAGAACAAAGACAGTAATTTCCCTTACATCAGCAATAACACCATTTTCTAGATAGGTCTCTGAAGGCAAGGCAAATAAAAGAAAAAAATAAACTCTTGGGACTATACCAAAATAAAAAGCTTTTGCACAGTAAGCTATCAACAAAACAAAACGGCAATGCACTGGATGGGAGAAGATATTTGCAAATGGTATATCCAATAAGGGATTGATATCCAAAATATATAAAGACTTATGGAACTCAGCACCAAAAAAACCAAACAACCTTATTGAAAAATGGGCAGAGGACCTGAGTAAACTTTCTTCCAAACGAGATATACAGATGGCCAATGGACACATGAAAAGATACTCAGCATCACTGATCATCAGGGAAATGCAAATCAAAACCGCTATGAGATATTACCTTATATTGTCAAAATGGCTAAAATAAAAAAGACTAGAAATAACAAGTGTTGATGAGGAGATGGAGAAAAAGGAACCCTCATGCACTGTTGGTGGGAATGTATACTGGTACAACCACTGTAAGTGACAGTATGGAGGTTCCTCAAAAAATTAAAAATAGAAACACCATATTGATCCAATAATTCTACTATAAGGTGTCTCCCCCAAATGAAAATTGTAACTCAAAAAAGATATGTACCTTTTGTTTACAGCAGCATTATATACAGTAACCAAGATATGGAAGCAAGGCAAGTGTCCATTGATAAATGGATAAAGAAGTGGTATAAAAAAGGATGAGATTGTGCATTTGTGACAACGTAAATAGACCTAGAGTGTATTATACTAAGTGAAAGAAACCAGACTGAGAAAGATAAATACCAGATGATTTCATTCATATGTAGAATCTAAAAACCAAAACAAATAAAATCAAAAAAGCAGAATCAGACCTATAAATAAAGAGAAAAAAATTGATGGTTGCCAGAGAGAAAGGAGATGGGGGATGGGCAAAATGGGTGAAGGGGAGTTGGAGATAACATATTTCTAGTTATGGAATGAATGTTATGAGAATAAAAGGCACAATATATTGTAATGGCCTTGAATGGTGACAGATGGTAGCTATACTTGTGATCATAGCATAATGTATAGAGATGTAGAATCACCATGGTGTACACTTGAAACAAATGTAACATTGTGTGTCAACTATACTTAAAAAATTAAAAATAAAAAACCAGAAACAAATGAACAAAGAAAAAACAGAAATACATTCATAATGCAGAGAACAGACTGGAGGTTGCCAGAGGGGAGGGACATGAGAGGATGGATGAAATAAGTAAAGGGGATTAAGAGGTACAAACTCCCAGTAATAAACAAAGTTCAGGGGTGAAAATACAGCAAAGAGAATATAGTCAACAATATTGTGATAACTTTGTATGGTCACAGATGGTAGCTATACTTACTATGGTGAGCATCTTGTAAAGTACATAATTGTTGAATCACTATGTTGTACACCTGAAATTAATATAATGTTGTATATCAACTATACTTCCATTAAAAATAAAGAAAAATATTACAAATATAAATCCTAGTACAAGTGGACTACCACTCAAGAGCTCACTCTGCTGTTTTCAAAAGAGCTAGGGAGTCACTCCGCTGGATAACACAGAAGTATATTTTCAGTGGCATCTCGATGTGCAGAGTGATGAAAAAGTTGAGATTCTTTCAGTAGTCTGTTCCTATCTTTGCTTCTTACTCCATCCAATCCAAATGGGAAGGTTGAATTATAAACAGGATTATTTGCACGGTGGCAAAAATTCCTGGAACACATCTGAATTTTAAACAATACAATTAAAGTAGATTATATCACAGCAGAAGGATACTAGGTCTCTAAAGAAATAAACAGATTCATTAGCTTTCAAATCAAAGAGTAAAAATCTTCAGTAGAGTATAAACATTGAATTTGGTTGTCGTGGTTGCTATGTTGAGTCTCGAAAAGACTTTCAGGAACAATTCTGCTTCTCCCAAATATTATAAATCAACTCTTTGGTTTGTCTGCATATTATCTCCAATTTGTTAGGCTAGAACGTAAAATAGTTTGCTGTAATCTTTTAGGTTAATCAACAAATGTTTCTAGACTGAAAGGAACAAGTGTGTTATGAGACCAAGGAAGAAAAGATCCAATCTGTGGCTCAAAATGAGCACATTAATATTAATGAGTTCAAATCATCCCCAGGATGTTAAGAATAGGAGAAATATTTGGAAATGTTTTCAAAATCAATCCCATCCCATGTTGATTCCAAGGTGAAACTCTAAGCTATTAGTAAGCAGGCAAACACACTCTCCTCATCTGACCCGTGTCATGACAAAGATTAGTCATAGGAGACTCCTTTTGGGGTTGCCTTCTTGCTCGTAATTACTGCTTTCTGGAAACTGGCATTCACAGTCAGAGGAAGGCCCCCAGTGAATTTGTAATATATGGCGCTGTCCATATGTCCAATTGAACTAAAAGTGTATATTTGACACGAGCAGGACTAATTAGAGGCTGTAACCTAGGAATTAAAAAATTGGAAAAGAGGACTGAGAGACTAAGGGTATTAGTCACTGAATGGCACTGAATTTTATAAATGGTAGAGGTCTTGGGAGAAGGCCAATAAATTTGATGTAGAGATTCTTGAAACGTTCCCTCCCTTAATTATCTCTTCGTCTGATTCCAAGAGATACTCAGAGTCTTTCCACTCCTTGTCTTTCTCCTGGCCCTTATTCCCCTAAATCCAGCCAGAATCAGTTTCTGTTTCTTTTACTAAAAGAACCTAAAGGTTAAATAGTGATTAAATTAAGACTCCAAAATTTCACAAACAGAGAATAGCCAAAGCTCTCATAAAACAGCAAAAGATGGATCTTCCCCGGCTGGGAATCATCAGTGTGACAGCAGAAGGAGAGATGATTTTCTGTTAACAGTCAGACTAGAATACAAGGTGGATATTGTTGGAAAGAAGTAATGATAGTGCCCTGACAAAATAAGACTCACAAACACAGGCATGAACGATTGAACAATTACATAGTAGGAGGCATGGAACATCCGAGTATAAATATATTTCTTCACTTACACATTCTACTTTAAAACCCAAATTAATAAAAGCAAGTAAAAATCCAAATCATAATTCACGCTTTGGTTGCTGCAAATCCCATAAAGTGCTCAGAGTTAAATTTTATAGCTGTAAAGGAATCGAATCTTATTAACTGTCTTTATACAAATGAGGAAAGTAAGGCCCAAGTAACTTGAGCGATTTGCTTCTTAAAGACCTAAAGCTCTAAACCAGGATGGAGCAAGGAGTCCAGTATTTACATTCACTTATTTGTGAATTATATGCTTTTCATGCTAATTTGACTAGTTTTAATTAGGATTCACTTTGTGATTTGTTTTAAATTCTTATTAATTTGTTACTTTCATACTTTAAAAAAATTAAAGAGGGATAAAACATTCAGATATATCTGAGTTCCCTGTATATGCATTCTCAATTTTATTTACATCTCTATTTCTCATGATAAATTTTCTATTTATCATTTCTGCTACTTTTGGCTTTCGGCTACATATGCTGATAAAATACATAGTGTTGTTTTGCATATTAAACAATCTATAGAGGGGCGCCTGGGTGGCTTAGTCAGTTAAACGTCCGACTTTCACTTAGGTCATGATCTCACGGTTCGTGGGTTTGAGCCCCGCGTTGGGCTCTGTGCTGACTGCCAGCTCAGAGCCTGGAGTCTGTTTCAGTCTGTGACTCCCTCTCTCTCTGACCCTCCCCTGCTCACGCTGTCTCTCTCTCTCTCTCTCTCTCCTAGAAATAAAAAAAATAAAATTAAAAAAAAAAACAATTTATAGAATCATACCCTAATTCCACACTTTATTTTTTAGATTTAGCCACATTGATATATATGTAACTGTTATTCTTCTTTTTTCTTCCAGTTTTCATTTAAATTTCAGTTGGTTAACATACAATGAAATATTAACTGCAGGTGTAGGATTTAGTGATTCATCACTTATATACAACACTCAGTGCTCCTCACAACAAATGCTCTCCTTAATACCCATCACCCATTTAACACATCCCCTCACCTACATGTCTTCCAGCAACGTCCACTTTGTTCTCTAGTCTGTTTTATGGTTTACCTCTCTCCTTTTCCTCCCAATGTTCATCTGTTTCTTAAATCCCACATATGAATGAAATCATATGGTATTTATCCTTCTCTGACTTATTTCACATAATAGTCTCTAGTTCTACCCATGTCCTTGCAAATGGCACTCTCTTTTATGGCTGAGTAATATCCCATTCTAGAATACACCACCTCTTTTATCCATTTACCTGTCAATGTATCTGTCAATGGACATTTGGTCTCTTTCCATAACTTGGCTATTGTTGGTATTGTTGCTATAAACATCAAGTTGCACGTGTCCCTTTGGATCTGTACTTTTATATCCTTTGGGTAAATAAATACCTCATAGTGCAATTGCTATGTCATAACGTAGTTCTGTTTTTAACTTTTTGAGGAACCTCTACACTGTTTTCCGCCGTAGCTGCCCCAGTTTGTATTTCCATCAACAGTGCAAGAGTGTTTCCCTTTCTCTGCGTCCTTGCCCACACCTTGTTTCGTGTGTTAATTTTAGTCATTCTGACAAGTGTGAAGGGATAGCTCACGGTTTGATTTGCATTTCCCTGATGATCAGTAATGTTGAATATCTTTTCATGTGTCTGTTAGCCATATGTAGGTCTTCTTTGGAAAAGTGTCTATTTGTGTATTCTTCCCATTTCTTCACTGGATTATTTAGTTTTTGGGTATTGAGTCTGATAAGTTCTTTTTAAAAATATTGTTTTATAAAATTTTTAAAATGTTTATTTATTTTTGAGAGAGGAGAGTGTGAGCAAGGGAGGGGCAGAGAGAGAGGGAGACACAGGATCCAAAGCAGGTTCTAGACTCTGAGCTGTAAGCCCAGAGCCTGACTCAGGGCTTGAACTCATGAACCACGAGATCCAGAATGAGCCACCCAGGTGCCCCAAACAGCATAATTTTCTATAGGAAATTATTTATTTCCTAAAATATTTAAAGTGCTGACACTTATTTTTGCCAACCGGCACAGAAAGGAGTTCTATTTAGAAATATATGTAGCAAACTGATGTTAGTGACAATTCTTGGTAGATTAAATCATTCAAAGAACAAATATTTCCTTTTTCATAAAATATTTGGTTTGATATATTTTTAAGAGGATGTTTTAAAACATCTGCAAATTCATACTGTTAATACCTGCCCTTCAGAAACTCGAATTAGTCAACCTTTAAAGTAGTAATCTGAAAGTATCCTGATAGTACTTCTGTATCTTCAAATTTGCCTTTTACTAGAATTCAAGTTAATCAGTTTGTATTTTCTGAAAAATCCAGGATTTGAATTCAGTGGGAAGGGTAGTGGATATTAAAAATGTCTTGATTTAGAATGAAGTACAAATAATGAAATAATGAAAGACGTAGGCCACTTGCCTTTTGTTTACTTTTACTCTGTTACGTCAGTGGCAGATTTACGAATATACAGCTTTATGACTTCATAGGTCCATCGTGAGTTTCATTTAAAAAGGAAGAACCACAGATATCAAACTGTTGATAAAGAGCATACGGATTTAGCAGTATATACACTAACTCAGTTTTGGTTTCCTTTTGTTCTAACTTTTGAACTATTGGAGCATAAAATAAAAAGACTGAGTGGAGGGTGCTATTTGAACTTTTACGGCCATGTGTTCAAGTACTGAAGTAATTTAAAAAGATTAATGAGATGGAGCTCATTACGTGCAAGAAAACTGCATAAACTTTGTAGTGGTTCTTACCCTGTTTCCCGTTAAACTGGTAGTCATCACAATTTCTACATTTTGTTATTCTAACTCTGAGTGGGAATGATCATTAACATTACAGTTTTCAGGTACTTATAACTTAGAATTTAATATATGAATTGAAGTTAAAGTTATAACCTAAAAGAGTATTTCTGTTGATAGAAAATTATCAATCTTCTTCTTAAACTATTTAAGACTGCTTCTGAGAATTTTACTCACCATAGAAGGTAGCTCCATTTAACAGTCTTTTATTTGGGCTACCTCCATTCACAGACATAACTGCTATTTAACCCCCACTCCCCAACACACACTGTATCTTGATCTATCAGACCAAAATATGAAATGGTGGAGGCATTGTTTTCTATTTAAAATTTCTGAGCTCTTTCTTCTGAAAGAATTTTCTTTAAATCCTATCTCGGACTTTCATGCTACCATTCAAAACTTTTGTCACAGAACTTAAAGTCTGAACAAACTAACTTAAACAATGTTAAGAGTAATGTGTTACCTCTGGCAAGGATAGTTACATTTCACAAGAGAAGACCTGATGATGCCTATAGTAATCTCAAGGGCTAAGATTATGAATGGAGGAAGTCACACACTTTTGAAGGGATGTGGGGTATCTTTTGGCTTTTCAGAGCCTTATTTCTTCTCATAGTGCCCCATGTTTACCTCCAGGCTTTCCTAAGAATCTTTTCCTATGATGCCTTCTCTCTTTATATGTTCCCTTACTGAGGAGTTCACTAACACACAGAGCTTACTTTTTCAATTTTTCTCTCAGTTCATTGCTAGTGTATAGTCTGATAAGGAACTTTGGCATTATTATAATTATTATATTGTTATTATGATGTTTGGATTACAATTCTATTCTTGAGGCCACAATTTGATCCAGGTCCCCCCCAAAATCATATTTAACTAACTGATTTCTGCAATTAGGCATAATTTGATTTATAAGTCTCTAATAAATCTTTGTACAATCTTGGTAGGTGAAAATATAGATTAAAAAAAAAAAAAAACCCTTGCAGGATGATTATTCACTTTGAGAAAAAAATGAAAGAAGACTTTCTTCAAAGTTTCTCTAGAGATTATAATTGAGATTTCTGAAGTTGAGAGGATTATAGGCATGACTATAGGAGAGTTTACAGAGAAACTGGGTGATTCCTTATGTGAACTGGGGGACCGGGGAGAGGTTTACTAGTATGTAAGAAGGGAATTGCTCAATGGAGTATTAGTCTACCAAGTAAAAAAAAAACAAGCCCAGCACAATAAGCAGACTGTTGAGCTTGGTTCCCAAATGCTGTGTTTGTTTTTTGTTTTGTTCTGTTTTGTTTTGTTTTTTTTTGGCTAAGAGGAGACTGTAATGAACTTTGTTAGTCTAGTACAAAATTAAAAAAAAGTTAAGGACAATGCAGTTAGAGTCTCATAAAGTGAATTTTGTCATATTTAAGGAACTGTCATATTTCTCCCTGAGATTACTTTCTACTTTTTAAAAAGATGATGGTATTAAGTAGTTAAAAAAAAGTCTTTGAAGGAAATGGCATCTCCAAAATGGTGGTATAGGAGACTCCATCTTCTTCCCCCCCCCCCAAAAAAAAGATAAAAAACTAGATAGCTATCCATGCATAAAAACAGCTCTGGGAGAGTGCTAGATTTCACTTAAGAAACTTTAGCAAGACAGTGGAACAAAAAACCTGAGACTAGCTACAAAAGAAGGAAAGCAGATTCATTTTATTTGCATCATCCCATCCTCCAGTCCTGTATTGCTCAGCACCTAGGGGCAACTTCTCAGTCAGAAAGAATTCACCTTGTCAGGAAAGGGAGAATGGGGGAAGCACTTCTGGGGTATCACACAAAAGTCCCACTTTGGTTTTATTCCAAGCCCTCCCACCCCCACCCCCCCGACTGGAAAAGCTGAGACCTCCTGAGATAGGAAAGCAGGAGCTACCAGGAGCAGGTACACAGCAGGAGCAGTTACGGTTCACAGTGACCTGTTCTGTAGACAAACCCACTTTGCCACTGAAGAAACCGAAGTCCAGCATGGCCACTACAAACTCCCCTGCGGACGTCACCAGCTTTGGCCCCACAGGCATCCACTTCACTGGTGCCAGTGAGCTAAGGCCCTCTCCACTTACTCCCCATGCCCCCTCCACCACCGATGGAGCCAGCTTAGGCCTATGTGACTGCATGAGTACAAGATGCCAGCGCAGACTCCTGTGGCTGGCACCCACCACTGTAAGCATGCTTGGGGCTAACCCCTCCAGCTCTGCACTTGCATGCTGCCGGCCCGACGCCAGTCACTGGTCTCCATTGCATTGCACATGCCTGGAGGGAGACTGTGCAGCCATGGGAGAGGAGGCCAATAGTCAAGGTCCCCTCAGCTGCTGTGGGCCCTGTCTCGTGTTACTGGCATACACTACTGTGCTCACCTGCAGCTAATCAGTTTTATCTGTGTACTTGAATGTTTCCAGCCAAGCCACTGTCACCGGCCTAAATTGTCATGCACACATTCAAGGAGAGATTGTGTAGCCACCGGAGAGCATGCCAACAGTCAGAGCCCACGCAGCTGCCAGTGAGCTCATAGTTGGCTCCATCCCTTGCTATGTGTCCTAGCCTCTACCACTACACGTGTGTCTGAAACTGGCCCCTGCCAGTACAAAGGCACTTGCACCTGGTTCTGGTAGCTAAGTGTGTGTATACCACTGGCTTCGGTTATTACTGCTTCTCATTTTGGTCCCTAGCTGTTGGACCTGGAGGCACCACTGAGGACCCCACCAGCCCTCACAGTCTCTGTGGACTTTCTATGGACCATGTAGTTGTCACTGCTGTGGACACTGTGGCCTGAGCCAAAAGACATCATGAACCCCAGACCTAGTGTCACCACACACCTCCATACTTGGCACCCTGCACTACTAGACCTGGGGTTACAACATGCTTGTGTGCCCCCACCTGCAGGTGAGTCTTTCCTTACTAAAATTAGTCCATAAAGTCTAGAAGAGGTCATTGCTTCTTCAAATGTGCAGATATCTATGCAAGGGTGCAGGAATCACAAAGAATTAGGAAAGCATGACCTTGTCAAAGGAATACAGTAAACTTCCAGTGACAAGCCCCAAAGAAATTCAGATGCAGGAATTGCTCAACGAAGAATTCAAAATAACTATTCTAAAGATGCTCAGAGAGCTACAAGAGAACACAGGTAAATAATGTAGTGATATCAGGAAAGCAATACAAGAATAAATTGAGGTCAACAGAAAGATAGAAAACAAAAAAACACCAAAGAGAAATTTTGGAGCTGAAGAATACAATCAATGACTGAAGGGTTCAATGGGGATCTTCAACAGCAGATTTGAAGCAGAAGAAAGAACAAGATAGAAGATATATCAATTGAAACTATCCAATCAAGTGAGCAAAACAGAAAAGAATGAAAAGGAATAAAGAAAGTCTATAAGACTTATGGAACACCATCAAGGGAAGTAATGTATGCATCATTAGAATCTCAGGAGAAGAAAGGGAGAATGCTTATTTAAAGAAGTAATGGCTAAGAACTTCCTCAAACTGGGAAAGATTTCAATTTCATGAAGCTAATATGTCATCCCCAAAGTTCAATCAAAATGATCTTCTCCAAGACACTATTAAAAACTATCTAAAATAAAACTATCTAAAATCAAAGACAAAGAGATAATTTTGAAAGCAGCAAGAGACAAAAAACTTATACAAGAGAATCCCCATAAAACTATCAGAGGATTTCTCTGAAGAGAACTTGCAGGCCAAAAGGGGATTCTCTTTTGATTAAAAGATATAGTCAAAATGCTGAAATAAAGCAACTGCCAATGAAGAATGCTTCATCCAGTAAAAAAGGTCTTTGACAAGTTAAAAAAGTTGGAAATTCTATCTGGATGTTGCTTTTTAAGCTGTATTACAAGGCTGTAATCATAAAGATGATTTTGTATGATACTGGCACAAAAACAGACACACAGCTCAATGGAACAGAATAGAGAACCCAGAAATGGACCCACAAATGTATGACCAAGTGATCTTCAACAAAGCAGGAAAGAAAATCCAATGGAAAAAAACAGTCTTTTCAGCAAATGGTGTTGGGAAAACTGGACAGCAGTATGCAGAAGAATAAACCTGAACCATTTTCTCACATCATACACAAAAATAAACTCAAAATGAATGAAAGACATATATATGAGACGGGAAACCATCAAAATCCTAGAGGAGAAAACAGCCAACAACCTCTTTGACTTCAGCCATAGCAACTTCTTGTTAGTCATGTCTAAGGAGGCAAGGGAAACAAAGCAAAAATGAACTATTGGAACTTCAGCAAGAGAAAATGATTCTATACAGCAAAGGAAACAATCAACAAAACTAAAAGGCAACTGATGGAATGGGAGAAGATATTTGCAAATGACATATCAGATAAAGGATTAATATCCAAAATCTATAAAGAACTTATTAAACAACACCCAAAAAACCAACTAATCCAGAGACGAAATAGGCAAAAGACATGAACAGACACTCTTCAAAAGAAGACATCCAGATGGCTAACAGACACATGGAAAGATATTCAACATCACTCATCACCAAGGGAATGCAAATCAGAATCACAGTGAGATATCAGAATGGCTGAATCACACCTGTCAGAATGGCTAAAATTAACAGTCAACAACAGATGTTGGCAAGGCTGTGGAGAAAAGGGAATACTTTTGCATTGCTGATGGGAATGCAAACTGGTACAGCCACTTCAGAAAATAGTATGGAGGTTGCTCAAAAATTAAAAATAGAGCTACTATGTTATGACCCAGCAAATGCACTACTAGGTATTTATCCAAAGGATACAAAAATCCTGATTTGAAGGAGCACATGCACCCCAATGTCTATAGCAACATTATCAACAATAGTCAAAGTATGCAAAGAGCCCAAATTTCCACTGACTAATGAATAGACAAAGAAGAGATGTGTATATATATATACATATATATATATGTATAGACGTATATATATGTATATGTATAGACGTATATATATGTATATGTATAGACGTATATATATGTATATGTATAGACGTATATATATGTATATGTATAGACGTATATATATACGTCTATACACATATATATATATTACTCAGCAATCAAAAAGAATGAAATCTTGCCAATTCCAACAACGTGGATGGAACAAGTGTACTATGCTAAGCAAAATAAGTAAGTCAGAGAAAGATAAATACCATATGATATCACTCATATGTGGAATTTAAGAAACACAACAGATGAACACAGGGAAGGGAAGGAAAAGTAAGATAAAAACAGGGAGGGAGGCAAACCATAAGAGACTCCTAAATACAGAGAACAAACTGAAGGCTGCTGCAGGGGTGTCGAGTGGGAGGATGGGCTAAATCAGTGATGGGCATTAAGGATGGTACTTGTTGGGATGAGCACTGGGTGTTAATGTAAGTGTTGAATCACTAAATTCTACTCCCGAAACCACTATTACACTATATGTTAACTACCTTGGATTAAAAAAAAAAATTTAAGAATATAGAAAAAGCTGACCATGTATATTTGTCAAATTATCAATTATTATTAAATGAAATACCTCTTCCCTCTATGAAAGAAGAGCTCATATAAACCTCAAAATTATGCTATTATTTCCTTTCTATTTTGTAATTTCTGTTTATATTAACCTGATCTGTGTTAATAATCTTTATTATTCCTATCTAAGAATAAAATATAATTTTATGTTAAAACATTTAGTTGGCTTTTAAATTCCAAAGATGTAGGATTTATCATCCTACATGCTCAGAGTACTGTCTGGTGCTAGGCCAGGGCATCTTCTATGAATACTGCCATCATGACTACATAGAGATTTAAATTATCTAGAGTCATTTTAACCTTCATTGAAATGACAGTTTCTCACCTTGGATGTAAAGAGGTTCTAAATGTAAGACTTATTGGAAAGTATAAAAGGAAGATGTATTCAAGATTCAAGACCCTACCACCCAGCACCCCCACTAAGGAACAGGTTATTGTGATTGCACCTGCAGACTGGCATGTACCCTCAGTCATTCTCTTCTTGATATTCTGGACTCCCTTTCCCCACAGTTCTGTTCTCAGTGGCTCTCACAATCTCCCCCCTCTGTCTGTTCCCATCCACATTTAAATATAGCAAATTTTAGCCATTCACAGAGTTTTCTCCAGCTGTTGCTCTTTCTCAACCTTGTTGCATTCTCTCATCTTCAGTTACAAGTTTCCCAGACCCACTTCATCCTTGTGCTTGCCTCTCACCACTGAAACCACTGTCACCAAAGTCACCCATGGACATTGTCTGTTTTCATCTCATTTAACCTTAGAGACCGTTTACCACAGGCAACTACTCTTTTGTATTTGAACTGATTTTCCCCCTTGATTTCTGCAATTCTGCGCTTTCTTGGATTTTCTCTTACATCTCCTGCTTCTTTTCAGATTTCTGAATACATGTGGAATAAGGTCATACATCACAGCTGCTGCTGCCTCCCTCTCAATGTATCATGCCCTCCTCAAACTTAAAAACCAAATGCCTTTCAAAAAGAAAAATCTGGTCAGTTTAACTTAACAAAATAGTAGATACATCTTCCTTTTATACTTTCCAATAAGTCTTACATTTAGAACCTCTTTACAACCAAGGTGAGAAACTGTCATTTCAATGAAGGTTAAAATGACTCTAGATAATTTAAATCTCTATGTAGTCATGATGGCAGTGTTCATAGAAGATGCCCTGGCCTAGCACCAGACAGTACTCTGAGCATTGTCTATGATCTTGTTAGAATGCCTTAATCTAGAAGAGTCCTTTGAGAGAGACTCAAATCTTATGTTTCAAATGAGGATACTAACGTTCACTTAATTTAGGAGTCTTTTAAGGAACTGGACCTTGAACTGATCAAGATTAAGGTTCCCCTATCTGGAAAAAGGGATCTTAAAATAGAAATAAAATGTAATTACCAAAACATTTTGAAAATTACATTTCTTGCTTTCTTGAGCTTATACTCAGATTTTTACCTGCCAGACAGACAACACTTAGACATACCTACAAGGCTATTTTCACCTTTAAGTGAAGATACATGAAGCATAGAGAGAATGTGTGCCAGTCAGTATTGTTCAGCCTTTGCATAAAATTGCCAGAAAATTTCTTGAGATTAGGGATAGGGTCTATGTGAACCCTCTGGGTCATTAATACTCAGTGAACTCCTCCTTTGAGTTCTAGGGTATTACAACTCTCAGAAATAGTTATTAGGGAGCCAATATCGACAGCTGTGGTCAGTTAATGGTGTAAGAATTAAACAGAAGAACTGGAAAATGATGATTATACAACTAAATAACTTCAAGACTTGAATTTTGGTCACATTTATTTCCACTAAAGATCTGTAAATTCTCCATTTCTACGTAATGTGAGAAAAAGTGAGCCAAACTTGGTGGGAAGAAAGAACAAGAAACAAAACATATGTTGAGCTATGGACTTGTACAAGATATTTGGAAATTAATAGTATGAAACACTATTTTAGATAAACGGCATTTCTTCTTTGAGATTAAAGTAGGAAAATACTTAAATAAGACTGCAAATCAGATTAGTGCTAAGGATTGGAGATCTTTGAAAGCATCCTTAAGAGAGAAATATATGTTCCATTTCCTCTTTTTTTTTTTAAAAAAGGCTTTTATTGCTTATTCTTATCAGAAAGCATAACTTGATATTTCTAGCAAAGGAATAATAAGCTTATTAGTTTGATTCTGGGTTTCCAAGATTTTCCAGAGAACAGAGACACTTTGGCAAATTTCTCTTTTGCGTCAAAACAAATTTTCCTTTGTTTACTTTTGGGGTGTCAAGTTTAATGTCTTAGTCAATAAGCAAGTCTTTTGGGGCTCTACATTAAGCTGCAGTGAATCATAGAATCAGAGAGTTGGAAGGGCATCCAAAAGTAATGTAATTCTATCTTCTGCTTTCAGGCAAGGTATCAGAATCATGCTTCACCCTAGTTCTAAAATCTGAAAAAAAGGAAATATGATAATCTACAATACATGGACTAAATACCATAAAGTTAATTGTTGAAATGGCTGCATCTCTTATAACCTTTATTAAGTCACGATCAGTAAGTAAAAAAAGGCAAGGCCGTTTGCACTGTTTCTTTTGCAAATTGTAGAAGTCTATTCAAAACTAAAGTTAGCTTGGCCATTTTTTAGCAATCCACCTCACAATGCCCCATTGTTATGATAGCCAAAGGCAGTGCTAGCATCCTAAAGAACTGTGTTGGCACTGCTGGGGTGAATAGTCCACACTCTTATTTGTGTACAACCAAATTTCATTTAGGTCATTTTCAGTTTATTTCAGGTCCCGATCCTTTCCATAAATGCTGATTTATGCACCACTCTAAAAAAAAAAAAAAGACTAACAAAATATTCTTATCATTCTGGTCCATAGAGGATTTGCTTTTTAATTTTCACTTCTCTAAGTTGACTGAAAAAAATGTCACTAGGAACATACACTGTTTGGTATATCCTCTGAAATTGAACATTAGACAAGTAAATCAAAATACTTGATAGTCACTACAGATATAGTTTGAGAAGACATAAAATCAGACACCATTCTAAATAAAAGGCAGTCTTTTGCAATGACTCTTCTCAATACAGCATCTCCGTATGAGTGCCATATTCACTCATGTGAAGTGAAGCAGAGGCACCAGGAAAGATTTTTTAAAAGGGATTTTCATCCATTTACCCTTTGCCTTTTCTTTAGATTCAAGAAAATTTCACATTTCAAATGAATTTGTCCAACAAAATGGCAAACACCCCCTGACTCAGATGATCGAAATAAGCCTCCTGCCCTTCTCACCCCAGGCAGCTCAATTACTATTGCAAGACCGTGATTCAAGCTGTGGATTAAGGAAGATTGCAACACCGATGTCCTGGAGGTTTTCAAGAAAGTAATTTCTTTTTCCTTTATACTTTAACATGTAAATAGCATGGAAAAAGCCCTCATCAGAATTTCCTTGGGTAATATGATCAGCAGAAAAATAATAAAGCAATGGAAAAAAATCAATTTGTCTTCTATTGTGATGCACTTTTTGGCTTCTCAAAATGTCCAGGGATCTGGAATTTGTAATGTAGAAATGCTGAACTGTCTGTGATGGGTGCTGGAGACCAGACCAGAAAGCAAGAAGTATCTATTTGTTCAGACCACAAAGCATCCTTTGAAAGAAACTAGCAAGAGAAATCTTTTAGAAACAATTTAGCAATTTAGTAATGTAAAAGTACCAAAATTGACAGCAAAGCACCTGCTTTAAAGATCAAAGTGAAATCCTGCAGTTTTCAAGTCACAATTTTAAAAGAGCTTTAAATTTTCCCTTAGTTAGAAAATGAAGATGAAATGTTTAATTGAGCAATTACTATGGGCTAGACTCAAATAAAAAATGTGGTATATTCATTTGATTGAACATTATTCAGTCATCAAGTGGAAGGAAGTACTGATACATACTGCAACATGAATGAACCCTGAAAACATTATGCTAAGTGAGAGAGGCCTGACACTAAAGACCACATATTATGGGATTCCATTCATGTGAATGTGAAAGAATAGGCAAATTCAGAGACAGAATGTAGAAAAGTAGTTTAGCAGAGTAAGGGGGGAGGGGATACGGAATGACTATTATTGAGTACTGGGATTTGGGGGGAATGTAGAAATATAGTGGTAATGGTAGTACAAACCTGTGAACATACTGAAAACTACTGAATTGTATGCTTAAAAAAATGAAACCTTTTTACATGGACCTTCTTCACCTTCCTAAAGAAAAGATTAGGTGGGATGGGAAAAAATGGAGCAGAGAGGAATTATACATTCAAGAATTTAATTATCTTTTTTGGTAATTGAGGTATAAATTAATAACTTAAATACGAGATAGGAAGAGGTAATTATTATGGAGGTGAATATATCAAAGTTTTATGAAACTCTTTTTTGCCTGTGTCTTCCAAATTCAATCTAATTCAGTTAATTTTATTCTAGGTGTCACTATGTCTCTCTTGCTAACAAAACTAAGAGATTTCTTGAGATTAGCATAAAGTTCACAGCTACTGAAGCTGAGAAATGGATAGATGGCATTCATTGTTTTATTATTTCTACTTTTAT
Source organism: Hyaena hyaena (assembly GCF_003009895.1). Taxonomy (NCBI): domain Eukaryota; kingdom Metazoa; phylum Chordata; class Mammalia; order Carnivora; family Hyaenidae; genus Hyaena; species Hyaena hyaena. Next base: position 354,916 of record NW_024081705.1, read on the forward strand.
GGTTGGGTGAATATTTCTATAGCAATAAGTGAAAGAAATTACCTGTTTGGGGAAAGCATTGTTTTCCATAAAGGTTGGAACATACTTTGCTTTCTTGCATTTTTGTGATGAAAATAAATTTTATACCAGTGAAATGCTGTATATCTTAAATATACAGTTCAATGAGTTTTGATAAATATAAATACTACCGTGAGATATAAAACCATTTCCTCACTCCAAAAAGCTCCCACTCATTACCTCTCACAAGCAACCACTGTTCTGATTTCTGTCACTATGATTTGGTTTGCCAGTAAGTACAGGCAAACAGTATGCTCTTTTTGGCAATTTAAGTATCACATTGAATAGCCTTGACATTTTTGTAAAAAAAAAAAAATCGAGTGCATATATATGTGTGGGTCTATTTCTAGACTGTATTATATTTCACTGATGGATTTGCCTATATTTATGACTCTCCTACCTTGCCTCGATTAGTATAATTTTTCAGTAACTCTTGAACTCAAACTTGAATTTTGTTCTTTTCATTATTTTGCTATTCTAGGTATGTGTTTGTATATAATTCGAATTGTCAGTTTATATGAAAAAAATCTTTTGGTATTACGACAGGAGTGTACTGAATCTACAGAACTACTTGGGAAGAAATTTCCTAACTATATGGGCTCTTTAAATTCATAAACATGGTTTTTACTCTTCATTTATTTGGGTCTTAGATTTTTCTCAACAACGGCTTGTAGCTTTTGGTGCCGAGGATTTACACGTAGTTTATTAAATTAATCCCTAAGTATTTTGTTTTTCTGATGTTAATATAAGTGGGATTATTTAAAAATCTATTGAAAATTTATGTTCAACATTTGTGTATAGAAATACAAGTGATTTTTTAAATTGATCTTCTATAATGCTACTTTGCTTAGTTCACTTATTTGACTTAGTCATCATTTTGTAGACTCCTTTGAATTGTCTATGTACAGGATTTTGCCATCTGTGAATAAAGACAGCCATTTTGTCCTTCCAATTGATAGGAGTTTGCTTTTCTTGCCTTATTGCTCTTACTAAAACTTCAAGTAAAATGTAGTAAGTAATAGTAAGAAGTAGCAAGAATGTGTGGCTCATTTGGTTGGGTGTCTGACTCTTCATTCCGGCTCAGGTCATGATCCTAGGGTCACGGGATTGAGCCCCATGTTGGGCTCTGCATGGAGTGTGGAGCCTGCTTGGGATTCTCTCTCTTTCTCTGCTCCTCTCCCCAACTTGGGCTCTCTCTCTCTTTAAAGTAAATATATATGTGTAGTGAGAATGGAAATCTTTGTCTTATTCTCATTCTCAGGACAAGAGTTCAATATCTCACTTTTAAACATGATGTTGGCTATAGGTTTTTTGAAATAACCCTGAGAAAATTCCCTAAATTCCTAGTTTACTGGGAGTTTATTTTTAAATTATGAATGTGGGTTAAATATTTTTTCTGTACCTATGAAGATGATTGTATGGTTTTCTGCTTTATTCTTTCAATATGATGAATTATAACAATTTTAGAACTTGTCACTTTTCAAATTTACACATGAAAAATTATGCATGAAAATTCCTTTTCAATGCTTCTTTAGCTGCATCCAAAAAAAATGGCATGCTATATTTCATCATTATTGTTTAAAATCTTTTTGATTCAGTGGTTATTTACATGTGTGTTGTTCAATTTCCAAGTACTTGTTTTTTTTAACTGATGTATAACATATGGTGTCGTATTACTTTCTGGTGTACAATATGATTCAATAGTTCTAAGCATTTCTCAGTGCTTCATCAAGATAAGTGTACTCTAAGCCCCTTCGTTTTTAAAATCTATTTTTCTTTTTAATTGATCTCTAACTTAATTCAACTGTTGTCGGAGAATAAGCTCCTTAAGATTTCAATCTTTTAACATTTACTAATACTTATTTCATGGCCCAAGATACAGTTTATCTTTGTGAACATCCAATAAGTACTCAAAAAGAATGTATATATTTTTCAGGAGTAGTTTCAATGTTCTATAAACGTTAACTAGATCAATGTCATTTATAGTACTGTTGAAATATTTTATATTTATTTTTCTAGTATTTTGTAATTGCCTGTTATATTTTCCCCATTCCTTAATTTTCAACCTGTGTTGTAGTTGTTGTTGATTTTTAATCTAGAAAGCATATTGCTGGTAGGCACCATAGTTATATTTTACCTTTACTTTTGTTTTTATTTTTTGTGGTCGGGTCTGGCAATGTCTATCTTTTAACTGGAGGCTTTTTATCCATCTATATTTAATGTGATTATGAATATATATTTGACTTAAGTCTACTATTTCCTATGTTTGAGACATCTATATTTTTGTTTCCCTTTTCATCTTTTTCTCCTTTTGCTGTAATCAAATATTTTTTTGCATTCTATTTTAATTATGCTATTTCTTTTAACTATATCTATTTGTATTACTGTTTATTACTTTCTTTAGAGATTACAAATGCCTGCTTGTCAAGGATTAGAGTTAATATTTTACCATTGTATGTAAAATGTAAGACTTTTAAAAAAATGTTTATTTGAGACAGAGAGAATGAGAGACATAAAGAGAATGGGGAAAGTTGGGGGGGAGAGAGAGAGAGAGAGAGAGAGAGAGAGAGAGAGAGAGAGAGAATCTCAAGCAGAGGCCCACATGAGGCTTGATCTCATGAACCATGACCTGAGCTGAAGTCAAGAGTCAGATGCTTAACCCATAGAGCCACTCAGGTGCTCCAAACATAAAACATTTTTAATAATATAATTCTAGGGGTGCCTGGGTGCCTCAGTTGGTTAAGTGTCCAACTTCTGCTCAGGTCATGATCTCATGGTTCGTGGGTTTGAGCCCCGCATTGGGCTCTGTGCTGACAGTTAGCTCAGAGTCTGAAGGGAGTCTGTGTCTCCCTTTCTCTCTGACTCCCCCCTCCTCACACTGTCGCTCTCTCTCTCTCAAAAATAAACATAACAAAATTTTAAATAGTATAATTTTATCTATACCCATCTATTAGTCATGTATTTTATATATACAGATGAACAAACATCAATGTTATATGTTGACATAAAGCATTAGTTTTCTTTGAAAGGAATTAAGGTAATAAAAAAGCATTTTTAAAAATTTAGGTATACATTTAACATTCTGGTTCTCTTCATTTCTTCTTGTAGAATTGTTTCCATCTGGTGTTATTTCTCTTTAACTCGATAAACTTCCTTTTACCTGCATTTTTAATAAAGGTCTGTTGGTGATAAATTCTTTGTTTCTTTTTGCTTAACAGATCCTTATCTGACCTTTTTTTTGAAGGACATTTTCACAGAATATAGGATTTTAGGTTGACAGTTTTCTTCTTGCAGGACTTCAAAAATGCTGTTCATTTTTTTCGGGCCCTTTCTAATGAGAAGATAGTCATTCCTACTGCTGTAATCTTATATGCAATGTGTCATTTTTTCTCTGGCTCCTTTTAAGACTGTTTTTGTTTTGGGCCACCTGGATGGCTCAGTTGATTGAGCATCTGGCTTTGGCTCAGGTCATGATCTCACAGTTCATGAGTTTGAGCCCTGCATGGGGCTCTGTGCTCACAGCTCAGAGCCTGGAGTCTGCTTTGGATTCTGTGTCTCCATCTCTCCTCCCCCTCCACTCACTCTCTCTCTCAAAAATAAACACTAAAAAATTTTAAGAAAACTGTTACTGTTTTCAGTATCTGACTCAAATGGGTGTTGAAATTCTGTTCCCTATATTTATCCTGCTTGACGTTCATGCCATTTCTTGGTTGAATAAGTTAATGTCATGAATAATTAATAAATCAGTATTTGCCCTCAAACATTTTCTTTCCAAAGTTTTCTTTCTTCAATTTATGGAGCTTCAGTTACACGTATGTTGGGCAACTTGATATTTTCCTGTAGGTCACTGAATATTCATTTCATTGTATTTAGTTTTTCTCAGATGGGATACTTCTTACTGATGATTTTCATGTTCACTGATCCACTTTTTCAACCTTTTAAGCCCATGTCAAGAATATTTTAATTCACGTTTTTTTGTTTCAGCTCTTGAAGTTCAACATGGCTCTTTAAAATAGTTCTTAATGGATCTCCTATTTATCATTTCCTTTTAATAATTTTTAAATTATTTTTTGCACATATTCATGTAATTTTGCACATAACAGTTGATCATATTAATAGTTAATTGTACTATCTGAATCATCTTGGGGTTTGATTCTACTAACTGCCTTTTATTTTGACTGTCATATATTCTTTATCTTCACATATTTTATAATTTTTAATTAACACATTGGCCATTACTGATGTGTTATAGAGTGTCTAGGATTTGTTATTTTCCTTGGAAGAGTGCTGCTTTTTTTCTTGTAGCAGAAAGTTGAGTTATTAGTTGATCTGACTGAATTGTGAAGGATTGGGTTTATACTTTATTAGATGATAGATACCTGCTTTGTTTTTAGTCTTAGGGTAAATCACTTAGTTTGAGACAAACTTTACTTACAAGATATGATCTTTCTGAAGTTTCAGTGGAAATCTGGAGGTGTTTCTAACCCTTGTAACATGGTGGGATCCATTCTTCAAACTTTTTCTTCTTTGATGTGAGCAGCAGCTGAAATATTATTCCATTCTACATCTTCTAGCTGCTGCATTCCATCTTCCCTGTACCTGTGTGGGTTAGGAGTCTGGTAACGTTTGAGAGAGACTTTATTTTTAGGTCCTGAAATTATTCCCTCTATGGACTCCACCCTCCCCATTTTTTTTAGTTTTCCCCCAACTCCACTTGCTGTAGAAATCCTAAATCGAAACTTAGACACCTCAAGCCAAAAGACTACAACCTTCTGGTTAAGTTCAGCTGCCCCACTTTGTAGGTCAGGGGATATCACTAAGGAAAAAACAATGAAAATATACCTCACCCAGTGCAGCTCCCTTCTCCTGAATGTCAAATTCTCTCCAGGTCCTGCCTGCTTCTGGCTACTCTACAGTGCCTTCAAATAATTGTTTAAAAATATTTTGTGCATAGTTTATAATTGCCAAGTATGGTAGAATTAGTCTCATACAACATCCTCTGCCAGTACTCTCAGTGGAGTCTTTGAGGAATATGTTAGGGTTAACAGAGATCAATTTATAGCTTGTTAAATTGTTCAGACTTTATTTTTTAATGACCCCTATTGTTCTTGTATTTTGATAAGTAGAACAAAGGCAGAAAAACACTTGAAAATTAATTAGAACAGATGGAAAGTTTCTGGGAAATTAGACCAGATAGGCAGCTGCTGTTGAAATGCCAATCCAATAAGGATTCTCTTCCATTTTATTCTTTTGAATAGTTCTTTATGTGTACTAATCTAGCAATCCAGGTTAAGAAGGTTCAGTGCCCACAGGATAATTTTCTAAAATGTTAAGTGGCTGTAAAATTAAGAATATAAATAGTTTTTTCTGAAGGAAGAATTGACAGGAGAGCTACTAAAATACTGTTAATCTTGGAAAAAACTCAAAGATTTGAAGAACTTGTTGGTATACACATGTGAATAAAAAAAAAGCTCAACTGGATATTTTATTGGGAAATCTCAAAAAACAATAGCTGCTATTTTATAAAAATTTATATTATCAATAAAATGAGGACATCAATTGTATCCTCTAAGACTGTGTGAAATTGAAAGATAATACATATCACTTATCACAGAATCTAGCATTCTGGAAGAACTCAATAAATATTAGCTTTTCATTCATTCATTCAGTGCCAAAGATTTCTTAATTACTGATTATGTGCCAAGTGGTATACTAATCTCTACAAATGCAAAGATTCAACTTATTAAAGGAAATAGCATTTGTATATTTGTGTTGATTTTTCCATATCCCCTAGGAAGATTTAGTATTTGTTTTCCCCTAGTAAGCCAGATTGTAATCAAGAGATGTTTTAGTTATAGGTTTGTTACTTTCTCCTTCATTCATTTTGGGACAAGCCATTCCTTCGCTTTAGTTATCAGTTTTTCATCTGAGCATTACAATAGGTATAAATCAGAGTATTATAATAGTTGAATTGAGTCTGATTTTTGCCCCTAAAAGTTGAAGAAGTCCTATGTCTAGCAACAACTACGACTTTACCAAGATGTTAATTGAGAAGTTTGATGAAAAGCATAGTGGTCATCTTTTTATTAACAGTCTTTGTTATCTTAAAGGAAATGTATGCATAAGAAAATATTCTAAAGACATAAGGGAAACTTCCTTCTATAGCCAAACCTCAGGATCAAAATATTAAATATAGTACGAGAATGATAATTGCTGGTGCCAGTCAAATAATTCTGATTTGTCCTATTATTTAACAAATATTTACTTGGTATTTAGGTCTGTGGTTGAACTTTTTTTTTTTTTAAGAGATTGACCACAGATTTACCAAAATATAAACTACATAAATGAATCTAAACACTTTCCAAATGTATTCACCTGAGACGAGTTTAGAGTAGTGGAGAAGGAGGTAAGATTGGGGGCAAGTGGCTGAGCAATGAAAATATACTTTGTAGATCAGAAGCATGCATAACTGGGGTTTGGCTTCCACTGGGTGTGGTAGAGAGGGGCCAGGTTGAGAAAAAGAGCCAAAATGTGGGGATTTAAAGCCAGAAGCAAGCTAATTTTAGACTGCAGATACTAGATACAGAAAAAGATCCACAGGATAATATTACAGGACCCATTCCTCTGCCAGCTCAGGATACATTTCAACAGAGAGATCAGATATGAAACTGACCTCAACCAAAGGCCAGTGCTTGGCCATTGCTCTGGGCCGTAAAATAGAGATGCGAGTAAAATTTAGTTCAAGCTGATACTCTTTAGATCAAATTGAATACTTCTGCATGTTTCAAAGAATCTGAGATACAATTTTTAAACTTTTTGAAAGCAAAAGAAAAATATTCTAGAAAAGTCACTAATTTTCTACATGGTTTGGTTGCCATGCTTTGGTCTGCATGTTCTCTGTCTGCAGGCACGGGAATATGAATGAGTGTTAGAACATGCCCCAATATCCCAGAAGAATGATTCCAAAAGGCCAGTCTGTAGATTGATATGACACACATACTCAAAGAGAAAAATAAGGATAATATGAGTTTTCATAGAGCTAATAACTAAAGGACTTGCCTTAATTCAGAGATTGAGGTCTTACTATACTTTGGCTTTTAGAATATCCTTTTTGAAAAAGAAAGGTGCTGCAACATGTATTTTTAATACCTTTTTTTTGGCAAAATAAAATGATAACCTTATATAAATCCTCCACTTAAAAATGAGTCTGGGGCATTCAAATTCAAGGCACAAATCTTCAGAACAACCTGAGAATTTTAAAAATGAAACAGGAATGTACATAATCAAAATTAAACCTCTACCAACTGTAAGACAATCCATTCTTTCAGATGCAACTAAGATAGAAAACATATCACCACAGTAATCATCCATGCCATCAATAGTAAGATGCATCCTGATGTCAGGCATAATATGTAAAAAGATGTGATACTGTAATGTATGAAATAGAGCATATGATTTATATGAAGAGAACTTATTAACACATCAGTATTCTTCCTGAGTATTATTCATTGACACAATGTACCTGAGTCTAGGTACTGAAGAGTCTGAGTGACACATGGAATTATGAGCCAAGCATATTCTCCATTCTTTTCCCAGTATAACATTTCTCAAAATGTTGAAGTTTTTCAAGTTATCATTTTTATCCATTTCTCATTGAATGACTATGTTTGGCTGTTCAAAGTGCTATGGCTATGCAATCTATTCTGTAGTCTCAAAAATCCATAGACAGTCATAGCTCAGTGGATGAACAGCAGACTGAATAACCCCCTGATGTCTAGGGTATACTTCTCTAAGTTTGGGAGGGGGGCTTGTTCACTGCTAGATGCGCTCATCAGGATGGTGTTCTTTCTGATAAGCTGAAGGATAACAGGGGTATAGTTAGGGATCATAAATAGGAAAGATGAGCTTAAGCTTCTGCTCACCCCACATCTCAAGTATTTCTTAAAGAGAGTGGCTGAAATTATGCTGTCACATTGTTTAGAAAATGAGACAATCTGTGTCCCGAGATCAGTTCTGAAACTTCTCTCAGTATTTTACTAGTGATTTTAGTATTTTCAGCACAGTGACAGACCTCTTCTAAATCTATACTGATGCTGAAATTCCCTAAGTTAGTATAATTAGTACAGCGATTTTTGACACCGCAAAATACCAAGAAACTAACTTGAAATGCATCATCATAATTCTATCATTTGGGGGTGAGATTAGGTGGGGCTGGTATTCTTTTGGAATTCTTTTGTAAAGCAGTTTCCCTTGTGCTTGAAAATTCCCATAGTCACCGTAAATTCTCTTTTAGTGATTTCATTAGGAGCGCCTGGGTGGCTCAGTCAGTTAAGTATCCAACTTCCGCTCAGGTCATGATCTCATGGTTCGTGGGTTCGAGCCCCCCCGTCGGGCTCTGTGCTGACAGCTAGCTCAGAGCCTGGAGCCTGTTTCAGATTCTGTGTCTCCCTCTCTTTCTGACCTTCCCCTGTTCACGCTGTCAATCTCCCTCTCTCTCTCAGAAATAAATAAAACACTAAAAAAAAAAAGACTTCTCTACCAGAATGATAGAACATTTAGTTAATTTTTAGATTTTCTTTTTTTTTTTTTATAGTTTATTTATTTTTGAGGGAGACAGAGCACGAGTGGGAGAGGGGCAGAGAGAGAGGGAGACACAGAATCTGAAACAGGCTCCAGGCTCTGACCTGCCAGCACAGAACCCGATGGGGGGCTCCAACCCACTAACCCCGAGATCATGACCTGAGCCGAAATCCGACGCTCAACAGACTGAGCCACCCAGGTACCGCGATTTTTATATTTTCTCACTGCTTCGTGTCCATTGTACATGTACAGAGAAACAGTAAGATTCAGGGTAAATGAAATGAAGATCTGGACTGAGAAAACTAGGTCATGACCCCTTATTAAAAATCTCACATTGGAGTCTTCACTTCTAAATGTCTTCTTTTGATGGTGCCGACCCTTTATTGGCGATTGTAAGGAAACACGAATAATGTTTTGTGGAAATGTTAATAGGTATAAAAGGCAAACACAGCTTTAGCTATTTCTATAGCTAAGTGAAGATAGCTATAATGAATAGTATATATTTGTTCTCAATTGTGCATATTGACACTGAACAACAACGGAGAGAAACACCATGAGGCAATTACAAAATGATCACGATACTGAAATCGCTGTCTTGTTTGTGCCACAGCTTCAGGGATAGGAAAGAATTTTAATATGCTTAGGATATGGCTTTGACCTAACATTTTGATATGTGATGAAGTTGAAAATATGTAACTTGGGATAAGAAAATGGTCTGTAAGGAGAGGGAAAGGAAATTTGTGGCTTTTTTCCATTTGAAAATAATTATGGCTTCCTTTAGCCAACTGCAGGAGATTTAATAACATCTTGTATTGGAGAAGGGTGGCCTATGCCATAATGCTACCCCCTACTTCTGTGTTCAATCTACAAATAGCACAATTTGGGAGCCCAGGACAATTTGTTCATTGTAAATCTATGCTGTAATTCTTCTTTATGTCTTAAAATTATATTCAAGACTCCTTTCTGGCTCCTGAACTACCTTTGAAAAAAATCAACTGGCAAGAGTTTGAGAGAATAATTTCTAAGTGAGTGACAGAAAACTGTGCCCTTTCCGCAGACCATTTCAAAATAACCTTTGATGAATCCACAATCCATTTTAATTATCTGTGCAAATATCACATTTCTAATATTGTGAGCAATGAATGGCCTTGAAACTCTTTGTAATTGCTTGGGATATTGCTGCTTAGATATTGAATGTTTTATGAGGAACACCTATTCAGCCACAAAATTAAAGGCCAGAGTGTTTTGAATTTTAACTAATATTCAGCCATGCAACCTTGGATAATTCCAGTTTTCCTTTTAAATTCTCTCTCCCTGTTTGTATAGAGAGAAGGAAAAATATTATTTCAGTATGTTATCATATTGTTTCAAGCAATTTATCACATTATACAATACATTCAGGCAGAATAAACAATGATTTCAACAGATGTAATAATCAAGGAAGTAGTTATAATATTCTGTTTGATAGAAACAGGAAAATACACAAATACATATTAAGCACCCCCCCTTTTTTTTTTTTAACAAAGAACATTTTAAGAATTTTATAAAGATTTCTGTTTTCTACCTTTTCCCAAGTAGACTTGGGGGACATTTACAGCTACTTGGCAACTCACAAAAATGTTTAGAGAATGACCACAATTACTCAGATTCACTTTGATTCTGAGTAGTGTTTTACCTGCAAGTCACCTTAACTCAGCGATCAGAAAAAAATATCTTAAATTACCAGTCACTTAATATTTATTTCTCCAAACATGTAATAATGATCACCACCAGATCATCTTAAAATCCTTTGTAGTCTTTAAAAGTATTATACCCTTTATTAGAATTATGATGTTTTCTTCTTCATATAACATCCATTTTAATTTTTGAAAGAATAACCATTTACTGTTTTTAAATGAGCTGGTATCCTTACCCTAAAAATAGAGTTGGGAATATGCCTGCAGTTTTCTGGGTGTATCATAACACAATACTGACATTGCATACTTCTATTTTTCTTAAATAACTCTATTAACTCGTTGTAAATTGTTTGCTGAGGTGGTAAATTCAAATAACTATACTTTAGCAGTGTAATCTATAATGTAAACTATTTTATAACATTAAGATACCAGTTTTAAACCAAGAGTAAATGAGCACGACCAAATCATCAGAAGACAATAGCACTCAGTATAACTTTCAAAGTCATTACGAATGACACACACAAAATAAGGTCAGTGTTTACAGTGGTTGGTTCCATAACAAAGTTATATGGACATACTTTCTTAGTAGAGTAGAATAAATTCCCTGGTTTGATCTGACCATGCTGGGATGGGTCTAAGTCAGGAGGAAGTATAAGGTCCATCCACTTCTCAAGGAGCTATTTTATACAGTGAATGGAAAGGAGAAGATAATTCTATGGATTTAATTTGGATTGAATTTAATGGGATATTGGAACATTTCAAAGACTAGCTTTCAAATTGAAGGCTACCATTTATACAGAGGTGTGTTCTGGGTTGAGTAGTGTCCCTCCAAAAACTCACATCTACCTAGAACCTATGAATACCACCTTATTTGGAGGTAAGGTCTTTGCTAATATAAGCAAGTACAGATGAAGTTTTACTGGATATAGGTGTCCTAATTACAGTATGATTGGTGTCCCTATAAGTAGAGGGGACTGGGGCACCTGAGTGGCTCAGCCAGTTAAGCGTCTGACTTCGGCTCAGGTCATGAACTCACAGCTTGTGGGTTCAAGCCCCACATCGGGCTCAGTGCTGACAGCTCAGAGCCGGGAGCCTGCTTATGATCCCATCTCTCCCTCTCTCTGTGCCCCTACCTCACTTGCAGTCTGCCTCTCTCTCTCTCTCTCAAAAATAAACAAACATTAAAAAATTAAAAAAAAAAAAAAAAAGAAGAGCAGACTTCAGATACACAGACATATTAACTATTTGTAGCCCTGCAAAGATGTGTGTACTACAAATGGGAATTCTAACAAATTTCATTGTAATATCCATTAAAAAGAAAAAAAAAACATAGTGCATTTGTAATTGTATATCTTACATTTGATAAGAGAGGACATTCAATTGACTAAACATCAATGAGAATTGTATCTTCCATTTTTAACTTTCCACAGTCTACCTTCTGGTTCTGTATCTTTCAAAGCTGGATCCTCCTCCAAATCAACATATTTCAGATGTCAGGTACTATACTATGGTACAGCCTCTGGCCCTTCAACTTCATGTCATTTTGCAAGCTTTACCAAAACGTATGTCTATATGAACATATGTCTAGGGTCACTCCCATGGTCTTGGATACTAGGTGTATTTAATAGAGGGACTCTGAGGCTTAACCTTCATTACCTTACTGAAGGTCTAACACTGATTAACAGATCAGAAGCTAGCCTGCAGAAACAAAGAAGGAGTATCTGGTGGATAGGCAGTGGAAAGCTTACAGGAGCCTGAGAGTTTAGGGGAATTAGCCAGGAAAAAAAAGGCAAGGTAGAGTAGTGATTAGAAAGAGGGGTAGGATCACACGAAAAGGTTCTATTTGTGGAGTTGTGGATTGCATAAGTTTGGAGATATGAATATATAGAGAAGGAGGTAGAGAAGGAGAGAAATGAGAAGTGGGGAGGAGGAAGGAGATGGGAGAGAGATGGGGGAGGGAGAAAGGGGAGGGAGAAGGGGGAGGGAGAAGGGGGAGGGAGAAGGGGGGGAGAAGGGGGAGGGAGAAGGGGGAGGGAGAAGGGGAAGGCAGCTGCAGCAATGACAGGCAGAGGATGAGGAAAGAAGGGAAAAAGAAAGAGCAGCTTGTGTGACTCAGTTGGTTAAGCTTCCAACTTTGGCTCAGGTCACGATCTCCTGGTTCATGAGTTCAAGCCCCAGTCAGGCTCTGTGCTGACAGCTCAGAGCCTGGAGCCTGCTTTGGATTCTGTGTCTCCCTCTCTCTCTCTGCCCTTCTCCCACCTGCACTGTCATTGTCTGTCTGTCTCTCACAAAAATAAACATTAAAAAGAAAAAAGAAGAGAACTGGGATAGTTTTGAAATTTCCAGTCACAACTCCTAGTCTCCTCCCTCTTCCTTGGAATTTGTCCAAATTCCTGTGGCTTTCCCTGTTGTTCTTGTATTGGGGGAGGGTATTCTCCATCCTCTCAGACTGCCTGCCAGCACTTAGATGTCAGTTGTTCCCTCTCTGAGGATGTTGTCAAAGCTTTGTCCCATTGTGGCCTCTGGGCATTAGACCCTTACACTCTTCATTTTTCTGCTCCCAGCCACAGAGTGTGTTCCTGTCCCACATCTCTTCTGAAGAAACCTCTCAGACAGCAAGGGAAGGATTAGAAGTTAGGCACAATAACATGATGAGTTAAAAATGGGGTCCACAGGAAGCTTAAGACAGGTGATCGCAATATAGATATTTCCCCTGGAAAGTAGAACATTAATTCTCTGTTCTGTAAAATCATTTGAATGAATATACACATTTATCTAATGAACTTGATCTTTGCCATTATAACTGCTCACCATAAACTCTTTATCAAAATGAATCATGAAAGACTGCATTCTAAATAGGTTTTCTTTAGCTATTAAAAGGCTAGGACTTTTAAGATACTTTGGAACCTGCTGCCTGAAACTAACACCACAATCAAAAGTGCCACATTTGGCTGTGTTTATATGCTGCCAAAAGAATCGGAAGAAAAGTGAAAAATTCACTCATTCATCTGGAAGTTTCCAAATATCCAGATGTTTGGCATTATGCATGCTGATAGGTGACTAATTGGTTGGGCTGCTCATATTCCACATGTTTGGCATTATGTATGTAGATTTGGGTTTCGTTTTCAGATAGGGAAGCACAATGTGTTTTATGTGCTCACTTGGGACCCCAAGGCTAATGGTGTCAGATGGATTTTCCCATGTCACCCCCATGAACACAGTTCAGTTTTACTCATGTTATTTAGTCCCACAAAAATGCAGGTGCAGATATTTTATTGCTCTTAAATCTCATAAAAGTACTAAAAGACTTGAATAAGAAAAATAATTCCATTCCAGCAGAAATCATTTCATCCCAAGGAAAATTTTCCTCTCATTATTCCAGCAAATGAACAATAAAAAATACATGAAATCATAGTATCACCAAGTCTGAAAATAAACAGCAAAACTGGACTGTTTTTTTTCTTTTAGGGCAGAAATTGGGAGAAAAGATTTTTTAAAAAGGACTTTCAATTAAATTGTACCTAAACACTTATGACCTTAGCATGTCAAGATCTAGAAGAGTTAGGAGAGGAGTAATTTTGTCTACATACAGTGACTCCTTGAGTTTTGTTTGCCTAGAGTTAATTTTTTGTCAAGACTTTCCCAGCTGGTCTCTGCTATTCATTTTAAATTGATTGTGTGTTCTCTATGGAGCTGTAACAGAAAAGTGGGAACACAGATCAATTTAGGGACCAGGGAGCGACCACAGAAGAGATATTTATATTAATTTAAGAGACTTAAGCCTGTAAACTTTTCCTTCAATATGTCTAATGACTTCATTCAACAAATATCGACTGCATTGTTCCCATCTGAAGAGTACTTGCTTTACTATCACGGGACAAGCAGAGTTAACAGAATAAAAGTTTTTCATTTCAGTGGACTCGAAGAGAATATTGAGCTGAAACCAGAAATTTAATAAAAACACTGTGGGGAAGAAATGTTTACCAAATAGAAATTCATTATCAATTATCAAGATCAACTATTAATATTTCATATTCATTATCAGTATCAATATTTTGAGACCCAGACTTCAAACCGTTACTAACATATTCTTAAGGAAAAGGATTAGAAATTAGGAGTCATTTAAGGAAACCGAATTCTTCCTGTTTCTATTTGACATAGAAACCATTAAGGAGAAAATAGAGTAAAACAAAAGTAGGATTAAGGACTTCTTTCATACGCAATGATTTCAAAATATATGCCACCATTAAAACAAGCTGCAAGAATTCTGGTAAATTAGTAAACACTTCAGTGATAAAAATGCTAATAGGGTAAGTACAAATAAGAGAATAAATGATAGAACCTGATAGATTTGTTCTGAAGAGATGAAATTATTAAATGATCGAGTGCAAAGGGAAAAATCCATAAATATTGATGTGTCCTGATACACAAAGAAAAAGAATTGCACAAAGACACACAATAGCTCTGGGATGGATGACGAGTAATTGCAAGAGGTACCTAAGGCAGTACATTGTAGCAAAGAAGTAGATCACATTTGTCAGATTGATCCTGTGCTGAAACAAAGTAATGTGGTACAGTAAAAGCCTGACTTTAAGAATATTTTAGAAGAGAACTGCTCCACGAGGCACCATAACAGATCAAAGTGTTCTTGTTGTGGGAAGTACATTCTGCTATGGAATAGTTTCAAGAAAGCAGGAGAAGTTTCTTTCTCCTCTCGAATGGTCCAGTAGAAATAAGCATCAGAAAAATGTGGCTCCAGAAGAGGAACTAAACAAATGTAGAAATAGGAACATCAACATTAAAATGGGTTATTATCACAATTACAAGAATCTGCTTTCTCAGTAATTGTGATAAAGCCCTTTCTGTGCTTTGTTTATAGAAATAGAATCAGGCATAAGTACAAATCAATACAAATGGCTAAATACAAATGGTAGTTTGATTGAGTCAGTAAAGGCTAAATAACTGAAAGATCTAGTTATAAAGGGGAAAAAAAATCCACAAATCTGTATGGGTTCTGATACATTTCAGAAAACACTTAACAACTAAAGGCAATGTGAAGGAAACATTCAGTTCTAGCATAGTTCAACAAGGACATTCTCAAGAGAGAATAAGTTAAGGCGATAATGGAGTTGGATTTTGAAGGATGAACATGTTTCCAGAAAGGAAGAGGATAAACCCAGTACAAAGAAATGGAGATTTTGATCAACAAAACAGGCTTGGATGAGGCATGCTGGAGGCCCATACGTGGCCCGATCAGGGAACAGAGAGAAAACTGGCACCATAAGGTGGTAGAAAGTCCAAAACACAGCAACAGAGGAGCGTCAACATTTCAGTTTAATTTAAGCTACTCAGATCCATAGTGCTTTGATTTGATAAGCTCTACTAATATCGCAGGAAGATCCAGGCTGTGGTAAAATTTAAAGTCAGGGAGAGCAGTTTTACACTTTGGTGGTTCGTTTGGTTTGCCCTGGGACCCCCAGTGTTAGCTACTGTAATTAGGACAATGTGTAGCCCTGAGGGAGGAGAAATTGGAAGGGGCAGGATGCCTGTCAACAGCCAAGTGAAGCAAGTTTGTTTTCAAGGAACAGTTTGGAGACCAAAAAACATATGGTTGTCCTTGCTTTCATCTAAGCACCCTGAATACTGGTTTTACGACAGCAAGCCTCAATTTTGTGCACAATGACAGATGGAAACCCTAGTGTGCTGCCTGCCTTGGCAGTATGCACTTGAGTTTGGATGACATCGTATATGCTAAGAGTATTTAGTTGCTACAGATAAAAAAGAACTCAGTAAAAGAAGGTCTGAAGGAGGAATGAAGAATTGGGCTGTATTTAAGGGAAAGGACTATTGATGTCATATTCAAACCCAAATGCCTGCCATAGATTGTTTTCTAAGTGTCTTAGGTTTAAAACATCAAAAACTTAAGCTTCTACGTTTCCTCCAAAACTAGTTCCTACTGGGGCGCCTGGGTGGCTTAGTCGGTTGAGCGTCCGACTTTCACTTAGGTCATGATCTCGCGGTTCGTGAGTTTGAGCCCCGCGTCGGGCTCTGTGCTGACTGCCAGCTCAGAGCCTGGAGCCTGTTTCAGTCTGTGACTCCCTCTCTCTCTGACCCTCCCCTGCTCACGCTGTCTCTCTCTCTCTCTCTTAGAAATAAGTAAAAAAATATTAAAAAAAAAAAAAAAAACCTAGTTCCTATCTTCATTTTGGGTATAGGTACCTGGTTGCTCAAGCCAGTTATTTACGAGCTGCCTTTGATGCTCCCTACCAGTGTCATTCTATTCATCAGCAAGTCCTGTCGATTTCACCTACAACATACCACTAGTCTCCATATACTTCTAGCTCTATTGCCGCTATCTGGTTCAAGCCACCATGGACTAAATGTTCATCAGCCTCTCCACTTCTCTTTTCCCCAGCCATTCCCCCTGGATCACATTGATAATCTACAATTATAAATCAGATCCACTGACTAATCTGCTTAAAATAACTTCAAAGACCTAAAAATTAAATTTCTCAGTATGGTCTTTGATGTTCTGCATGATCTGGCCCCGTCTACCCCTCCAAGATGTTTTTTTGATCATTGTTTCCCATGCTCACCATGCTTCAGGCACATGGGTATTTTTTAGTTCTTTAATCACACCAAATCATTTCTCAACTTAGGGCCATTATGGCCTTCAGTGTAATTTTTTAATCACGCTATCAGTCTAAAAGGAAGGCCTAAGAGTTTCATTTATTAAGTAGGTATGGCCGAAGAATTTGATAAATATTTATGTCCTAACAACTTGGTAGCTGTTTAAAAATAAAATTTATATATATAAATAAAAATTTATATATATATAAATTGAAAGAAAAACATTTTTTTTAAAATTTGAGAGACAGAGCATATGACTGGGGGTGAGGGGCAGAGTAGAGAGAGAGAATCTCAAGCAGGCTCCATGCTCAGAATCCAAAGTGGAGCTTGATCCCTTGACCCTGAGATCATGCCTGAGCTGAAATCAAGAGTTGGAGGCTCAACCGACTGAGCCACCCAGGTGCCCAAAATTTATTTCATTCTTGACCACAATTACTAATGAATGGGACATGTGCACCACTTTTAACAGCAGCAATTCTTAAACCTTGGGATCCGATTGAATACTGCTACACTCATATTCTATTCCACATTGTGTGTGTGTGTTACCTGCTCTTTGCTGCCACCACTGCTGAAAATTTTGTAAATCTAGTTTATAAAGATACCATGTCATAAAAAGTAACGTAATGTGATCTGACATTGAAACTTTCAACTATATAGTTAGTAATTGATCTTGTGTTTTAAAGATATTGGGTATCCCTGTATTTTGCCCTTGAAAATTTAAGGTGTCTCAGAGCATCCTGGTGAGTTCTCTGTGGTGCCCTAGGGCACCTTGGCACACCATTTGGGGACCATAGATCTGGAGAATTTGAGTGGAAGAGTGACCTGATCTGGCTTAGATGTTAACAGAATCAGTTCAGCTATTGTGAAGAAAATATTGAAGGAGCAAAGATAGATGCATGACCAGTTAATAGTTTACTGAAATAACTGAGAGCTAATGGTGTGGTAACAGTGTTAGTGGTAGGAAGGAGAGCTGTATTTAAGACTGTGTTTGTAAGATTTGCTTATAAATTGGATTCCAGCTGTGGAGGAAAAAGAGGAATTAAACCAAATTTATTGGCTTAAGTAGCTGCCAGAATAGGCCAGCAATCTAAATGAGGGTAGGTGATAAGGAACTCAGTTTTCTACATGTTGACCTTGAGATGCACATTGGATATATAAGGAGAGAAGGTGAAGAGGAAATTAGGGTTTGGGGCTCAGGGGAGGATTCTGATCTAGAAATAAACCTTTGAGGATGATGTTGTATTATCATCATATATTACAGGCAGGAGCCTGGATGAGATTTCCAAGGGAATAAATTATACAGAGAAGAGTTTCAGGAGATAGAAAAGCAAGTTAACCTATAAATCACATATACATTTTTCTAGGTAGAGGGGAAAACTGATCTTGCCGCTGAAAGGAAAGAATGGAAACATCATCTACCGGAGAGGAGAGACCATGGAATCTAATCCAGAGGTCAGTTAGGAGCTGGTATTAGTTGATATCCACAGTAATAGGGGAGAAGGCAGTAGCCAAGAAGATAAATGAAAATGTGGTTTTAAGTTACTTTAAAAATTATGATTTTCAAAGAAACATAAGTCATCAGCTGAGAGTAATAGAAATGGGAAAGGTATTGGAATTTTGAGGAGAGAGGACAAGTTATGGAACGTTAAAGAAAGTGGAAAAACAAATGGAATAGGTTAAAGTCACATTGCTGGGGAACATCAATGGTCGACTGGAGGTTAGTGACCATGGACCAGAACAAGAGCATTTAGTGTGGTTATATGGTTTCCTGAGCCAGGCTCATCTTCCCTGGTGCAATAAGTAGACAGCTATATTTAACCAATGTTGTGTGTTTTTTTTTAAAAGTATGGTGAAGAAAGAGAGGGTAAGGGAGGTAAGGGTTTATTTAAGGCAGTGACTATAATGACTGATCTTAGATTTTAAGGTGATTAAGGTGAAGATATTAGGAAGGTGAAGGCAATGAAAAAATAATAGAATCAATAGTTTCTAAAACCTGGTGCATTCAAAGGATTATCAGGGTGAGGGTACTAGAGGTGCTGCTGGTCAAAGAATAGGTTCTTGAAACTGAGATTAGGGCAAAGTTGCAATAGTAGTAAATTACAAGGTTGAGGCATGTACATGGGGTGCCTGAGTCAGTGTGTTAAACAAGATATTTGGAGGAGGAGAGGTCAGGAAACTGTAACACCAGGGCATTAGAATGATTATTAATTAGTATTTGGTTTTAACATCTCTGGCTTTTTGAGTTATTCTTAGAAAGGCTTTTTATACTCCAATGTTATAAAATAATTAATATTTTCTTCTGTTACTTTTAGGGTTTCATTTTCTACAATTATTTCATCTCTTAGGAATTTTTCTTGGAATATGATTTGAGATACCATACCATCTTTTTTTTTTTTTTCAAAATACATACCTAATTGCCCTAATACCACTTCTTGAACAGTCTACTTGTTTAGCACCTATTTGAGGAAACACCTTTATCATATATTAGAATTACACATATATTTGGGCCTACTTTAGACTTATAATTTATTATTTGATATATACTCATATCATGTCTTTAAATTATTGAAATGTTGTATAATAGATTTAATATCTGTTGAGGCTAAGTCAGTCTCATTGCTCTTCTCTTTCAATGGTTTCTTTCTTGCCTATTATATATATTTCCAGATACTCTGGAATCTGATTATCTAAAAACTATTATCTAAAAACATTTTTTTAAATGTTTATTTGTGAGAGAAGGAGAGGAAGACTGCAAATGGGGGAGGGTCAGAGAGAGAGGGAGACACAGAATCCGAAGCAGGCTCCGGGCTCTGAGCTGTCAGCACCGAGCCTGAGGCAGGACTTGAACCCATGAACTGTGAGATCATGACCTGAGCCAAAGTTGGACGCCTAACTGACTGAGCCACCCAGGTGCCCCAAAAGAATTTTTGATGTGGACGGAACTAGAGTGTCTTATGCTAAGTGAAATAAGTCAGTCAGATAAAGACAAATACAGAATGATTTTACTCACACGGGGAATTTAAGAAACAAAACAGATGAACATAGAGAAAGGGGCAGGAAAGAAGAGAGGGAAACAAACCATAAAAGACTCTAAACGACAGAGAACAAACTGAGGGTTGCTGGAGGGGAGGTGGGTGGGAGATGAGCTAGATGGGTGATGGGTAGGGTGCTTGCTGGGATGAGCCCTGGGTGTTGTATGTAAGTGATGAATCACTGAATTCTACACCTGAAACCAATATTGTTCTGCCTATTAACCAAAATTAAAATAAAAATTAAAAAAAACTATTAGCATTTTAATTGTAATTGTGTTATATTCATAAAGGATAAGTGACATTTTGAGTCTTCCCACTTACAGCATGTCCATCTGTGCCCCTTAGATGTGCATTAGTTTTAATTTATAGGTCTAATAAGTTTCTTATCAAATTTATTTCATATATTGTTTGTTGCTGATGGGAATGTGACCTTGTCTCCCATATCTTTGAACTGGTTGGCTTTTGAATATATGAAAACTGGTGATTCCTGTATATTAATCTTTTATCCTGTGACTTTGCTAGTTTTCATTGTTTGCAACACTTTTTTGGTTGGTCCTATGTATTTTAAGGTATACAATTGTATCATTTTAGAAAATGGAAGTTTATCATCTCCTTTCCAAAGTTCTTATTTCTAAATTTTATTCTTACATTGCCTATACTGTTCTTAATTGCTTTGACCACTATTCTCAGTAAAATGTTAAAAATACTAGAGATACAATTTTTGTCTTGGTCTGGTCTGTAGAGGTCATTCCTCATGGAGCAGATGCTGACATCAGGCAATGACTAATTTCCCATCTATACTTATGCTACTATTAAAAATTAAGAATGGCTTTGAATTTTGTCTTTTTAGCATTTAAGGGGATGTTTATAATATTTTTTCTCAGATATATTGATTTGATGAATTACGTTAGGTAAATTATATTACTAACTTCCCTAATTCTAAGGCATTCTTATATTTTTGAATAGATCTCATCTGGTTTTTAAATATTTTTATTTTTAGAGGGCAAATGAGCATGTGTGTGCAAGCAGGGAAGGGGCAGAGGGAGAGAGAGTCCCAAGTAGGCTCTGACCTCAATGCCCGTTGTGGGGCTCAATCCCACAACCCTGGGATCATGACCTGAGCTGAAATCAAGAGTTGGCCCTGCAACCCACTGAGGCACAGCTGCACCAGATGTCACCTGGTCTTAATAGATAATTCTTTCCATGTTCTGTTAATATATTACATAGGTAATTTTATTATATTCACAAGGAAAATTAATCCGCAGGGTGTGTCTTTTTGGTATTGTTTTTCAGTGTCTTCCAGATTTTGGTATCGATGCTATATTTGCTTCATTAAAAAAACTGGAATTTTCTTTTCAATGCCCTGAAACAGTTTGTATGTCATTAGAATTATTTAGTCTTTAACAATTTATTAGAACTCTTCTGTGAATCATTTGAGCTTTGAGGCATTCAGGAATTAGCTCTTATCCTTATTTCTTCTATACATATTTCTCAGTTTAGGTGTTTCCTTCCCCCCTCCCCCCCTCAGTTGTGGTAAGTTACGTTTTCCTAGAAAATTATTCATTTCATCCAAGTTTTCAATTTTGTTTGCCTAATGTTGAGTACGTTTTTTATGATTCTTTTAATTTCCTGTTTTTAATGACGTTATGTTTTTCCTCTTTGTAATTTCATTTAAAGCTATTTTCAGTTCATTTTTCCTGATTACCTTTGCTAGAGGTTTATTTCATTGATATTCAAAAGATCAGTTAATCTTTTTAAAACCATTTTTCCAAAGTAAATCCGTTTACTTTTCTTAATTTCTTTCCTCTGCTTTCTGTTGGTTTCTTTTGATTTTGTTCTAAATTTTTGAATCAGATTTTTACCTTTCATTACATAAATTTTTAATGCCAAATATTGCCTCTAAGCAGTGTTTTAGCTGCACTTCATAGACTTGTTTTGTAGTGTTTTCATTATTGTTCTCCAAAAGATTGTATTTAAGAGTTTTTGTTCTTCCAAGTAGAAAGCCTTCTATAATTTTGTATTTAAGTTCTATTTTCATTCCATTTGAAAAAAAGTGTATTCCCTATTTTTAAGAAGAAATCAATAAGTATTAATCAAGTCTACCTCATAATTATGTTATTTGGATATTTTATATTTTTACTTTTTTCTCCACTCTGCTTTCATGAACCCAGCAGGGGAAATTCAAGTCTCCTATTTTTAAGTGTTTCTATTTATCTTTGTGTCTTTTATAATTTCTCCTCTATGAATGTTGCTTCTATGTTAATTGATAATCTTATCCGAAAATTTTAAGGTATTAAATGCTTCATCTGTTCTCTTTTGCTGCACAGCAAACTACCTTAAAATTAGTGGCTTGGGGCTTCTGGGTGGCTCAATCCACTAAGCGTCCAACTTCGGGCTCAGGTCAGGATCTCACTGCTCCGGAACTCGAACCCGGCATCAGGCTGTGTGCTGACAGCTCAGAGCCTGGAGCCGGTTTCAGATTCTGTGTCTCCCTCTCTGTCTCTGCCCTACTCCTGCTCATGTTCTGTCTCTCTTGTGAAAATGAATAAACATTAAAATTTTTTTTTTAAATTAAAAATAAAGCGAAAACAAACAAAAACTAGTGGCTTAAAATAACCACTATTTATTTAGTTTTCCATTCTGTGGGCCAGTGCAGCTGACCCTGGGAGAACAGCCTGAGTGGCAGCTGAAGCATCCAGGAGGACTAGGTTGTATATCCATCATTATGTGCAGCCTAGCCTCTCGAGGCCCAGGCTTGGTGGTGTCACCTTTGCTACTTTCCAGTGGTCAGAGCAATTAACTAGACTGTTCTAGATTTACATGGCTATGCAAGAGTGGAGAAACAGACTCCCATTTCTTGATGGGAGAAGCTGCAAAGTACTATATTTGCAACCCAACACGTTGACTGCCCCGTCACTCTACTTGGAATGAAGACTGGAGACTATCTCTAAGATGACTAGGCATAAGTCTGGGAAATGGATGCTAAAGGTCTAAACTGGAATAGTGGCAGTGTAGGCAGAGGAAAATGATCAGCTGGATGTGGAAAATAAGGGAGTATGAGGATCTAAAGACTCTTTATTGATTTCTTGCTTTGATGACATGTCAATATTGAAATCATTGTCAGTCATAAGGAATGTGTTGCTTCACAGAAGCTCATACCTACCCCATTCTCTTCTTCTATTCCTAAGCCTCAGAGTCCATTTATGGATTGCTCATATTAGAAATCACTTGATTGAATCACATTTTTAGAGGTTGAGTCTTAGTGAGAAGTGTAAAAAATGAACCTGTACTAGGGGATGACATGTGTCTTTTGCTGGTGCCTGTAGTCCTTCTTCACACTGCAGTAGACTTGGGCACTGTGGTGGAAGCTGGCAGGACAGAACGATTGCCCTACATTTGTTTAGGCCACTCAAGTAATGGAATTCATCTTGGATCCAGTATAGCTCCCTGGGAATCTAAGACTGGTTACCTTGATTGTAATACAGCACTTGTTTTTGTCTGACTTTGTTCTGGGAAGAGACTATCAGTCGATACTCATTGAGTGCTCATAATGTGTGTGACACCATTTTAAGTGCTTTTTCATGTTAAATGTTTAATCCTTTTAATAATCAATTTAGGATGCTAAAGGATTATCACGGTCATCTTCGTTTATACAGTTGACGAAACTGAGACACTAAGAGCATACCCAACTGCTGAATTCTGGTGTTAGAATGTCTTGCTTGAATTTTATGTCTGCCGCTGACTAGCTGCTCTTCTCTTGGGACACTCGGTATACTGGTGTGTTAGAGGAAATAAAGCAGAAGTAGAGGAAATGGTTCCTGTTCTCAGGACATTCCTCTTACTCCAGGGAGGGACTAAGCCGAGTGAGTCTTACTTCCCCTCTAGAATGGCACTAGGAATAGTTATAGTGTTGGCACTTCTAACTAGCATAGATCATTTGATATATCCATTTCCGATATTCTAGTCCTAAAATCTACTCTTCTACTATGTTGGTCTTTTTTGGTGAAGATCACGCCTTAAAACCCTTTTAACTAAAATTATGATTCTTCACCTAATACATTTCTGCCTTATCTCTTCTTGTTTTGCACGTGTGTTGCTGCTCTCCACACAAGCATTCATTTTGGGCAATAACACTTCCCTTTCTGATAAGTTGTTCACCCCTGTGGCTTTGTTTTTGTGTGACTGGATTTAGGCCATGGTTCAGATGTGCTCATTATTCTGGAAGCAAAAACTAGGAATTGGCTCCTCAGTGGACTATTAAATAAACTTTTCTTCTGTTAAACAATTTTCCTATTGATAATTCAAAGCATGAGTGCACAATAGAAGAGAAAAAAGAAAACTTGAAAACTGCTGGGAAAATACCCAAGCTTTTGTTTGTTATATTTGGTGATGGAAACTGATTACATAACTTGCCATCATTTGTTTTACACAGACTAGAAAAAGGAATGAAACAATGGGGATTTAAATATGTGGGCTGTTCTTTATCAGGGGAATCTAGAAAAGGAATTTTGTGTCATGGAGAGTATATTCTCAGTATTATGAGGTGAGATGGGCATAGAGGAAGAGAACAGGGATGAAAGGGGGGGTAGGGATTTTTTTTACTACATGTCCCAAACTGAGGCTGACTAGGAGCAATCCTTTCCCCAGGATTAAGTTATTTAATATTGGTACTACTTGTGTTATTTACATTTTCATGTTCTCAGCATCAGGATCAAACTTGGAAAGCCCAAGATTCCTTTAGGAAAAAGTGGCAGGGCCCACCTGATAAAGAATAGTTTTTTGATATTTGGACTTCATGAGTATATCAGCAAATTATCTATAAGCAGCAATCTAATAGGCTTTCCAAAGCCATTTCCTCCCTGTTTCCTCCTCTGTTCCCAAGGAGTCACTAGGGATTTGTTTCTTTTAATCAGTTTAAACACTGTTTTCCAGATTTGATGTGCTCGTGGATGGGCAGGGCATACATCACTTGTGCGAGAAAATGAGTTATGTGGCATGGCTGAAAAATGAAAAAGTGATCATTTCGATGAACAAGTATTCATTTAATTAATATGCACACATGCAAAAAACCCACCTGGGCTAATTTTTCCTTCCTTCTTTGAAGTGGCTTATCTGGAAGCAGGGTCTCAAGGTTTCTTCCTCTGTAACACATGCATATGAGGGCCTCACTTTCCTCGTCGTAAATGAGAGATGCCTTCATGAGACAGAATGAAGTGTTTGGTTCTGTGCCACCGCGTAGGGCCAACTCCTAACAGAACTTTGGTGTGAAATGATCTGATTTTCATCAGTCACTGTTCTCCTTGCACCTTCCTTGACTGCAAATACTCCATGTCGTTGTGTTCTCGCCTCTGGCTTAACACGCCTCTAGGTGGTTCAGCGTGGTGCTTACAAGTAAGCATTCTGGAGTCAGAGTGTCTGGGCTTCAATTCTGCTTGTGCCATCTGCTGGCTGTGTGACCTACACAACTTACTTACCTGCCCTAAGCCTCGGCATCTTAATCTTAAAGTCAAAGTAAAAATAGTCCTACTTCGTGAGATTGTTACTGACAACAATAAATAAACGAGACTGTGTAACTAGCACTCTGCTGGATAAAGCTCTATAAATACTAATAACTATTATTGGGCGTTAACTAGATCTATAAGACACAAATCTAGGAGCACAGGAAATACAAAGAATTACAATATCCCATCAAAAACCAGAGTTTATATTCTTAAAGGGGAGATAAGATAAACACACAATCACAGCAGGAATTATATGATAGGAATACACATTTGAACCATAGTTTTTCACAAGAAGGCTTTGCAAAGAATCTAGACTTAGAACTGGGTTTTAAAGCATAGGTCCCCTTTAGATAGGATGGTATTGCTTTTTCCTCCTTACTAATGCCTACTCTTTAGAAAGAGTATTGTATAAACTACCCATGTGTTGCCATGCGTTTTTGAAGTTATGTTTTATAATAAGAGTTATAAACGTTTGAAACAATGATGAGGTATGTTGTAAGAAACTTCTTATCCTCAGAAGCATTACTAAGCAGGGGATGGAGATTATTTTTGGGCAGAAGGCTCTTCCTAGAACTTCTGAAATGACATTATATATTCTTATATATTTTATCAACCTACAAAGGTCATGCTTAACTCTAGTCATATGGGAAGAATGGCTTCCACTTAGGAGAAGTTGGCAAGCTAATTCTTCACTTCTGCTGACTCAGAGTCAGGCTCTTCTTGAAATGCAGTGAATTCTGCTCCTGCTGTAGTAGGGTTGTTTGTCCTGGGGACACATTACAGGAAAGCAGAAAGGCTTTCCTTCACAGTGGCTATAGAATTCAATAGGATGCAGTGACTTAAGAACTAATATTATGAGGAATACATGGCTCTACTCATAAATGCGCAGTCATATCTACGTTATTATTTGGAGGGAAGAGAAAATTGAGGTCAATATGTAATTGTTAAAAAGCATTAAATATGCATCAATGAGTATTTTTAAATTACTGATTAAAATTACCAGCTGAGGGGCACCTGGATGGCTCATCTGGTTAAGCATCTGACTTTGACTCAGGTCATGATCCCATGGTCCATGGGTTTGAGCCCTGTGTTGTGCTCTGTGCTGACAGCTTGGTGCCTGGAGCTTGCTTCAGATTCTGTGTCTCCCCCTCTCTCTGCCCCACCCCTGCTCATGCTCTGTCTCTTTCTCTCAAAAATAAATACACATGTTGGGGCGCCTGGGTGGCTTAGTCGGTTAAGCGTCCGACTTTCGCTTAGGTCATGATCTCACGGTTCGTGGGTTTGAGCCCCGCATCGGGCTCTGTGCTGACTGCCAGCTCAGAGCCTGGAGCCTGTTTCAGTCTATGACTCCCTCTCTCTCTGACCCTCCCCTGCTTACGCTGTCTCTCTCTCTCTCTCCTAGAAATAAATAAAAAACATTAAAAAAATATATCATTAAAAATAAATACACATGAAAAAATTAAATTACCATTTGATATGGAAAATTTCTATAGAAATAGCTTACAAAAAGTGGTAGATCCTAAAATGTGAAGTCAGGTGACCGAAAATTATACCATAAACTGAACACTGCAACTAAATTCAGGTTGAATTGTGGATGCTATGTTTTACTGGGAGACTGACTGGCATCAGTCAACTTAGACATATACATAAATTACTTTTTAAAGGACTGAACATTCATCCATGCATCCATCCACCCATCTATAGAGGGCCAGACACTGTAATAGAAACTATAAAGGTAAAAGCATTCCATTGTATATACATTCTCTAAGGACATTAGGAAAGAATGTCAACTCAACATCACAGAACTTATTCCGCAATGGTTTTATGATACACAGTTGTGAAAAAGGGAGATTTCTGGTTAACTTAAGTCAACAAAGTTAATGATGAAATGACTCTGAATGTGAAATGGGAATATATTTTTTCCATCACAGAACTGTGTCTATCAGTGGATAGTGTTAAGAGATACCTAATACTAGATCCACATTCTTGCTCCTAGTTTTTGGGGGACCACATGTTATTTCTGTACTTGTCTCCAGAGACAGGAATCTCTAGTCCTGCCCACAAATATGGGGCATAGGCAAAAATGAGCTTGCTAAGAGGACAACATATGGAGGAAGGACAGTAGATATCTAGTTTTTATGCATTCTGCTCATTATTTCTGTGAGGGAAACTTTATTATTCTGAATATGTCCACTGATTTTCCTGAAAATCCAGAAACCTAGAAATCTTGATTCTTTTTCAACACCCATGAAATAATTGTAAAATCTATGAAATCTATAACATCTCCCATTGCCACTCACCAAGTTCAAGCTCTCATCATTTCTTAGACTTCTGTAGCTGTTGATCATGTCTCCTTGAATCCATTCTAGGGCTTTCCAAGTTTATCTTTTGCCATTGTAAACACACACATTCATATACAAACTAACCAAATTAACACATTAGTTAAAAGTCATTAATGATACTCTACCACCTACTAAATAAAGTTGAACTCTAACACTCAATGTCCTTTGTAAATTCTTCCTTTTGACTTCCACAGTACATAGTAGTACTCATTTCTCTTGTACTTTTTGTGCATCAGTGATACAAAATTGAAAGCAATCAAGGAATTACTGACCATCTGAGTTCCACACTAGGGATTGTGACAGATGTAAATAACATAAGATGACAATTAGTTTTGGGTTCACCACGGATACACCTTGCGTATGTCTGAAATCCAAGAATAATTATTGAATATCCTTTTTTTTTTTGCTCTCAGTTTGGATGACAAATTAGGTGAGCCTCCATTATAGAAGGCACAGTTCTTGCTGTTATAGAGATGTCATTTGGACAGATATTAGGAAATTATAGAAGAGAAATACAAAGTTTGATGTAATCAAGTATTTAATTTTCTGATAAAGCCCAAAATGTTACTTTTAGGAAGGTCAGTGAGAAAGTTGAAGTTACTACAAAAGGTTTTCAATGGGAAGAATCTGAACACTGGATAGACAGACAGGGAGGGCTGGTATTCCAAGTGAGGGAAGAAGAAGAAAGAGTCATAAGAGTGAGAATATGCATGATAAACTTTATGCCCCACTAAGGAAGCCAACTTGAATGGAATGGGGAGGATGGTTTGTGGGATGACGTATGCTATTTGATGAGGAAGCATAGACTCCACTTGAGGAACAGAAACTGTGGCATCCAATGCACAGAAGTGAGAAAGCATGGCAATAGTGAGGATTTTGGAAAACTGGTCAAGAGTGGTGAGTGGGAGATGACTACTTGTCCTGTGTGGGGAAGAAAGTTGAGATACTAAACTCAGGCAGAAATTCTCTCTTTCTATAGCCTCATGTGAGGGAATTGCATTGAAGGGGAAAATCCATGTTAGCAATGGTCAGGTAGGCTCTGTCATTTCATGGGACACAGTTGCCTGGTGCAGACTAATCTTATTCTTGTCAAAGGACCAATTGGACAGAAATAATTTCCTGGAGAAATTATTTTGTATAAGATGACATAACCTATAGAGTTATTATTCATTTTTTTAGTGAGAGAAAGAACAGAAATAAAAATGTGTTCTATGTGGCTTACTGCCACATTTCACAATGGAGCCACAGATGGTGAGTCTATTTTCTTGTCCTTGCTGTATTTTGCACACTTATCACACACAGGCAAATGTTTCTTTTACTCTTCTATCTCTCCTCCCACACTGCAAAATTTGCATATTCAGGATTGCATTTTAATTATATTTTATCTTTAGTGCTTTGCATAATGTACTCCATGAATAAATTAGTGAACAGTCAGATGATGCTGAATTTCGGTTTCTGATGATTCAATTTTTATCCCCAAAAGCTAAAAGATACTAAAAACAGAACAGAGAAGGGGATGCAATGTGCTTTTTAGGATTAAGCACAGTCAGGAAGTATAAATGGCTTTAATAGTGCAGGCTGTTGTGATTTTCGTCATGGATTTGACTCTACATGAAATTATTACCTTGAGGATGATAACCACAAGATGTCTCTCTTCTCAGCTAAGACACTTGATGTTCCCTTTTTGGACATTGATGTTTTTACTCTTTCTGCTCTTTCTTTTACTCTTTCCAGTAATGTTAATTTCTAATAATACCTAAATCACCAGTCAATTAATATTAACATTTAGATACAGAATTTGTCCTTTATTGTACTTCCTAATGATTCTTATTGTTAACTGTATCCCTAACACCACAGTCATTTTAAAAACTTTGATGGGCTTTGGAATCAAATGGACCTGACTTAAATTAGTCTATTTCACTAACTAGCTTTGTGACTATTCATAACTTATTTTTCTCCAAGTTTCCATTTCTGTTCTATAAAATGGGGATAATAATGGGACATATCTTATAGAATTTTTGTGATTATTAAATGAGATATATGTTTGAAAAGAATATTGTAGGGATTGTGTCATCAAGATGGCCACATAGATGATTTCTGACTTTAGTTCCCCTTACAAGAAGACAAACTAGCAACTAACCATAGGCAAGACACCATTGCGAAAATCCCAGAACTTGGGAGTAAGGCTGAAACCCTCCCCAGGAACACAAAGACTGAGAAGGACTTCACCGGATGGGCAAGAGGAGAACTTTCACTTTGGTCACATTGCCCCTCCTTCAGGCTGTCACAGCACAGCACTGAGAGAGCCCTTTTGGGTCTATGCATTCTCCAGTGGGAAAGAGAGCCCAAAGTAGACGTCCAACTTCTCCAGCACTGTGGGACACTTTCTTGTAGGCTCATTCAGGTTTTGCTTCACAGAGATCATAGAGGAAATGTTCAAAGGTCAATCACTGGGAATCAGAGATGGAGGAGGGTTGGGTGTATAGCACGTTGCACACCTATCTTGGTGGACCACACCCCTGATTGTGGTGGTACCCAAGCAGAGATTCCAGCCAGCAGCTCTGCCCAACTGCAGAGTTGAGCTGGTGGCCCCATCTGGCCAGGAAGCTTCGTTGGCAGTTCTGCCTGATTTAGGTCCCCAGGCAACTGGCTATACCACCTGTGGAGCCCATTTCTACATGCTGGGCATGGAAATCAATTTGCAGCCCTGTTCAACTGTGTAGTTCTTCCTGACCAGGAAGACTGGCTGGAGAACCTGGGTAGCCGTGGAGCCCATTCTACAACCCTGCTTGGGCAGCGAGCCAAGTCAACAGCCCTGTCTGACTGTTGAGCTTCTAACCTTGCATAATCAGGGATCCTCAACAGTGACCCTGAGCAGCCTCAGAGCCTACTACTGCCCAACTGCAGAGACCAGGTTACAGCCCTTCTCAGCAATGGAGATAACCTATATAGCCCTGCTTGACTGCTGAACCTAAGCAGGAAGCCCAGCTAGTTATCCCTCCCAATCATGGAGCATAGCTTGCAGGTCCACGTGACCAGAAAGTCTGGATTGTGACCCTACTCAACTGTGGAGCATAGTCTCCAGCACCACTCAAATGCTGCAAAACCCATCTGCACAGAGAACCTGCAAGTGACTTTGCTCTTCAATAGAACTTATCCAGTACTACCTCATCATAAGACAGCCTGTGGCCCTGCCCAACTTTGGGTCACAGTCTGTGGCCCTGTCTGATCATGGAGCCCTGCTTGTGGCCCTTTCTGAATGCAGAGTCCAGCCAACAGCACCACACAGTTGAGTAGCATGGTCCGAGGCCTTGCCCAGCCAGGCGCGACTGTGGAGTCCAGCTTGCAGTCCTGCCCAATTGCAGAAGCCAATTAGTAGCACTGCCCTGCCAGGAACAGCCCGCAGCTTTGCCCAGTGACATGTGAATGCAGAGCCTAGCTAGTAAAGCAGAACCAGCAGCCCTGATGATCAGACAGCTTGCCTAATGTCTCCCCTGGAACATGGAGCCCAGCCAGCAGCACCACTTCCCACCTTAGAGTAGGCAGTGGCCTCACGTAACTGGAGACCCCAATATGAGACAGCACCTACCTGTCAATACTGCCAGCTGACTCCTCGAGTACTCTAAGCTGAGCTGATTGGCGAAGGTCTTTTTCTGCCAGAGCAAACCTGTAAAGTCGGGAAGAGGAGTTTGCTCACTCACAGGCACAGATATCAAGGCAAGAATGTGGGATCGTGAAAAATCAGGTATATATACCAGCAAAGGAAATTAATAAAACTCTGACAACCGACCCTAAAGAAATGGAGATCTATGAACTATCTGAATTCAAATAATCATTTTAAAGAAGTTTAGTAAACTACAAAAATACACAAGTAAATAAAATTAGGAAAATAACAAATATATTTTGTATAAACAAAATAAAAAATTCAACAAAGAAATAAAACCATCAATAAAAAGAAAGCGAACAGAGGGGTGCCTTGGTGGTTCAGTTGGTTGGGTGTCTGACTCTTTATTTTGGCTCAGATCATGATCTAACAGTAGTGGGATTGGGCCCTGTGTCCAGTGTGAAGCCTACTTGGGATTTGCTCTCTTCCTCTCTCTCAGCCCCTTCCCTCTGTGTAAAACAAACAAACAAAACAAAAACATAAAACACTGAAAATATCTTAGAGACAAATACAATGACTACACTGCTCTCACTCAATAGAGAACTTAAATAGCAGATTTAATGAAGCAAAAGAAAAATCATTGAACTTGTAGATCACTGAAATTATCCAGTCAGAGGTGCAAAAAGAAAAAGAGTGAAAAAGAATATAAGAAGATTACAGGACTTAGGGATTCCATAAGGGAAAACCATTTATACAATATGGTAAACCAGACAAGAGAAGGGGACACAAAGTCTATATAAAACAGTAATGGAAGGACAGAACATATATTTAAAGCAATAATGGCTGAAACCTGGGGAGAGAAACAGACATCCAGATTCATCAGCCCAAAAGATGCCAAATAGGTTTGACTCAAAAAGGAGCACAAAGAGATACATTATAATTAAATTATTAAAAGTCAAAGATAGAAAATTTTTAAGCAGTAAGAGAAAAGTGCCCCATTCATTACATGGGAGCCTGCGTAAGACTCTGCAGACCAGGAGGAAGTGGAATGACATATTGAAAATATAAAAGGAAAAAATCCTGTCACCTAGGGACTACATCAAGAAAAGCTGTATTTCAGAAATGAAGGAGAGATAAAGACTTTCCCAAACAAACAAAAGCTGAGAGACTTTGTCTCCTCTATAAACACCTTCCAAGAAATGTGAAAGGGTGTTCTTCAAACTGAAGTAAAATAATGCAAATTAATATTATAAACACATATGAATGTGTAAAACCTGCTAGTAAAAGTTAATATGTAGTCAAAGCCAGATTCTCTAAAATTATAATGGTTGTACATAAATCACAACTCAAAGTTAAAATACAAATGTATTAAAGATAACTATAGTACAGTAATTTGTTATTAGATACATAGTATTAAAAATGGAAATTATAATGTGAATAATCTAAAATTTGAGGAAGGAAGCAAATGACACAGTTTCTGTATGCTACTGAAATTGTTACAGCTTAAAATTGGATGCTATAACTATAAAATATTTTATGTTAGCCTCACTGTAACCCCAATAAAAAAACCTGTAGTAGATATGCATAAGATTATGATGAAGGAGCCTTTCAAAATATACTGCCATGAAAATTCATCCAAACATAAAAGACAGCAAGACAGGAAGCAAGCAACAAAGGATCTGCAAAAAGTGGAAAAGCAATCAACAAAATGGCAATAGTAAGTCTTTAGCTATCAGTAAATGGATTGAATTCTTCACTCAAAAGACAGAGAATAGTGGAAAGATAAAAAAACAAGATCCAAGGGTGTGCCATCTACAATAGACTCACTTTAGCTTTAAGGACACTTATATACTCACAGAGAAGAGATGGAAAAGATATTTCAAGTAAAAGGTAATTAAAAGGGATAATAGGGACATTACCCTATGCTTGTATCAGACAGAATAGACTTTAAGCTAAAAAAATGGCCAATGACAAAGAAGGACATTATATAATGATAAAAGATATAATTATCAATCCAAGAAGATGTAATATTTTACCAACATCAGAGCACCTCAATACATAAAGCAAATACTAATAGATAATAAACTGATACTAATAAAATATAATAAACAGCAATATAATAATAGTTGAAGATTTTAATACATTATTACCAATGATAGATCATCCAGAGAGAGAATCAGTGAATTTGAACAGTATAGACCAAATGGATATAACAGACATATACAAAGCATTCTATCCAGCAACAGAAGCATACACATCTTCTCACAAGCACACAGAATATGTTCTAGGGTAGATCATATTTTAGGCCACAATAAATGTCTCAATAAATTCAAGATGATAGAAATTATAGCGAGTATTTTTTTCAACTACAATAGAATGAAACTAGAAATCAATAAAAGGAAAAAAGCTGGAAATTCACAAATATACTGAAATTAAATAACATTTTTGAACAACCAATGGATCAAAGAAGAAACCAAAAAGTAAATCAAAACATTTATTGAGATAAACAAAAATGGAAGCACAACATACCAAAACTTAGGGGTTGGAGCCAAAGCAATTCTAAGAGGGGAGCTTATAGTAATAAATGCACACACCAAGAAAAAAGATCTCAAGCAATCTTACATCACAACTCCAGGAACTAGAAAATGAAAGAAATCAAGCCCAAAGCTGGCAGAAGGTAGGAAACAATATAAATTGGAGTAGAAATAAATGGGATAGAAGACAAGAAAATAATAGAAAAGATCAATAATAAAAATTGATCTCCAACATTAGACTAATCAAAAAAAAAAAGGGCTCAAATAAAATTCTAAATGAAACAGGAGCAATACAACAGATTCCACAGAAATACTAAGAGTCATAAAGTACTATGAACTATTACATACCATCAAATTGAAAAATCTAGAAGACGTGGATTAATTCTTAGAAACATACAACCTACCAAAACTAAATAATGAGAAAATCTGGACAGATCAAAAAGTAAGGAGACTGAACAATCTCCCAATAAAGAAAAGTCTAGGACCAGATAGTTTCATCAGTGAATTCTACCAAAGATTTAAAGAGGAATTAACACAAATCATTTTCAAACTCTTTCAAAACATTGAAGGGAAGGAAACATTTCCAAAAATCATTTTATGAAGTCAACATTATCCCGATATCAAAGCAAGATAAAGACACTGCAAGAGAACTACAAGCCAATATTGATTGATGAATAGATGTACAAAAATCCTCAGTACTAGCAAATTGAATTCAATACCACACTAAGTGGTCATAACCATGTTCAAGTGGGATTCATCCCTGGGCTGAAACGATGTTTTAACATATATAAATCAATAAACACATCACATTGATAAAAGATTAAAACTATGTGATCATCTCAATGGCTGCAGAAAAAAAATTAATAAAATTCAACATCCTTTTCTGATAAAAACCCACAACAAATTGGAAATAGAAGAAATGTAACTTAACATGATGAAGGCCATATATGACAAACCCATAGCTATCATAAAACTTAATGGTAAAAGGTTGAAGGCTTTTCCACTAAAATGAGGAACAAGAAAAGGGTGTCCATACTCACCATGCTATTCAACATATTACTTGAAGTCCCAGCCAGAGAAATCAGGCAATAAAAAGAAATTAAAGGTGTCCAAGTGGAAAAGGAAATAAAATTGTCTCTGCTTGCAGGTGACATGATCTTATGTATAGAAATCCCTGAGGACTCCACCAAAAATAGAAACAAAACCTGTTAGAATAAATGAAATCAATAAAGTTACACAAAAAACAATAAAGTATCTAGGAATAAACCTAACCAATGAGGTAAAAGATCTGTAACTATAGAACATTTATGAAAGAAACTGAAAAGATCACAAAGAAATGGGAAAAAATTCCATGCTCATGGATTGGAAGAACAAACAATTTTAAA
Source organism: Hyaena hyaena (assembly GCF_003009895.1). Classification (NCBI taxonomy): domain Eukaryota; kingdom Metazoa; phylum Chordata; class Mammalia; order Carnivora; family Hyaenidae; genus Hyaena; species Hyaena hyaena. The sequence goes on from NW_024081705.1 coordinate 390,257, forward strand.
ATGCCTATAGTACCCAAAGAATCTACACATTTAATGCAATCTCTATCAAAATACCACCAGTGTTTTTCACAGAGCTAAAACCAAAAATCATAAAATTTGTATGAAACCAAAAAGACCTCAAATGACCAAGCCAATCCTGAAAAAGAAGAGCTAAATGGGAGGCATCATGATTCTGGACTTTAAGCTATATTACAAAGCTGATCAAGATGGTATGGTGCTGGCACAAAAATGTACACATAGCTTACCTAAGAATAAATAAATAAAAAATATGGTGAATATTCAATTAAGCAGGAAAGAATGTCCAAGGGAAAAAAGACACTCTTGTCAGCAAATGGAGTTGACAAAACTAAACAGCAACATACAAAAGAAAACTGGACCACTTTCTTAAGTGATACACATCAAAATGGATGGAGGAACTAAATGTGAGATAGAAAACCAATAAAATCTTAGAGGAGAATACAGGCAGCAACCTGTTTGACTTTGGCTGGCACAACTTTTTACTAAACATGTTGTCAGAGGCAATGGAAACAAAAGAAAAAATGGACTATTGGGACTTAATCAAGATAAAAAGCCTCTGCACAGCAAGGAAACAACAAAACTAAAAGGCAGCTATAGAAGGGGAGAAGATACTTGTAAGTGACATATCTGATAAAGGGCTAGTATCCAAAATCTACAAAGAACAGGAACTCAGTTCTTAAAAACTTAAAAAACATGTAATCCAATTAAGAAGCGGGCAGAAGACAGGAATAGACATTTTTCCAAAGAAGACATCTAGATGGCTAACAGACACATGAAAAGATGCTCAACATCACTCATCATCAGGGAAATACAAATCAAAGCTACAGTGAGATACCACCTCACAACTGAGTGGCTAGATACCACTTCAGAATGGCTAAAATTAAAAACACAGGGAAAAACAGATGTTGGCAAGGATGCAGAGAAAGGAGAACCCTCTTACACTGTTGGTGGGAATTCAAACTGGTGCAGCCACTGTGGAAAACAATATGAAGGTTCTTCAAAGAGTTAAAAATAGAACAACCCTATGACCTAGCAATTGCAGTGCTAGGTACTTACCTAAAGAATACAAAAATACACTTTTGAAGGGGTACATGCACCCGAGGCTTATAGCAGCATTATCAACAAATATATATTATATACAAAATATATACACATGTTTTATTTATTTATTTTCAATAGAGAATGGGAGCAAGTGGGGAGAGGTGGAGAGAGGAGAGAGGAGAGAGGAGAGAGGAGAGAGGAGAGAGAGAGAGAGAGAGAGAGAATTCCAAGCAAGGTCCTGAACTGTCAGCACAGAGCCCAATGAGGGGTGGGAGCTTATGACCTGTGAGATCATGACATGAGCCAAAATCAAGAGTCAGACACTTACCTGACTGAGCCCCACAGGCACCCCCCAGAAGAGACTCTTAATGAGAGAGAACAAACTGAAGGCTGATGGAGAGGGGGGTGGGTGGGTGATGGGCTAAATGGGTGATGGGTCTTAAGAAGGGCACTTGTTATGATGAGCACTGTGTGTTACATTCAAGTGATAAATCACTAAATTCTACTCCTGAAAACAGTATTACACTATATCTTAACTAACTAAATTTAAATAAAAATTTGGGAAAGAATAAAATTTCATCAATAAAAAAAGCTACAGAATACAAAACTGACAAAAATTAGCTGTTTTATATGCTAAGAGTGAATTACCTGAAAAATAAACAAATTCTATTCAAATAGCATCAAAAACTAACAAAAATACATAGGAATATATTTGACCAAGGATGTGAAAGATCTCTACACTGAAAACAATAAAATGTTGATGAAAGACATTTAAAGACAAAAATAAATGAAAACATATTCTGTTTATGTATTAGAAGATTATGAAAATGTTCATACTACTCAAAGCCAACTATAGATTTACTGCAATCTTCATCAAAATTCCAAAGACCTTTTCTACACAAGTAGATAAAACAATCATATAATTCATGTGGAACCATGAAAGGTAGCTAAAGAAAACTGAGAAAAAAACATAAAAGCTGGAGCAATCATGCTTGTTTTAAACAGTATTACAAAGCTAGAGTAATCAGAACAGTTTGGTATGGGCACAAAAATAGACTTATAGACCAATGGAACGGAATTAAGAGCCTGGAAATATACCCATACATATATGTTCAACTAATATCTCATAAAGGAATACTGAATGGGGAAAAAAAAAAATGTTTTCAATTCATGGTTTTGGGAAAACTAGATATTTATATGGAAAAGGATATAACTGGACCCCTATCTTTCACCTCTACAAAAATTAACTGGATATGTATTAAAGACATAAATGTAATTCCTGAAAACATCAACTCCTTAGAAGAAAATGGAAAAAGCTCCTTAACATTTGTCTTGGTAATGATTTATAGATTTAACTCCAAAAGCACAAGCATAAAAAGCAAAAATAGACAAATGGGACTACATTAAACTAAAAATCTTCTGTATTGCAAAGGAATCATCAAAGCGAAAAACAACCTACAGAATGAAGAACATATTTCCACACTACGTATCTCAAGGAGTTAATATCTAAAATATATAAGTAATTCATACAATTCTATAGTAAAAAATCCATTAAAATGGGGCAAAGGATATAAATACACAGTTTTGCAAAAAAGACTTACAATGTCCAACAAGTACATAAAAAGATCCTTAACATTTGTAATCACCAGAAAAATGCAAAAAGAACCCACAATGAGATATCACCTCATATGTATTAAAATGCCGTTTATCAAAAAGGTGTGTAGGAAAGGAATCTTTATGTACCACTGAGACATAACTAATGCCACCACTTTGGAAACAGTATGGAGTTTCCTCAAAAGAAAAATAGTATTACCATATAATCTAGCAATCCCACTTTTGCTTATGTGTTTGAAGGAAATGAAATCAGTATATTGAAGTAATATCTTCACACACACCCATATTAATTGCAGCATTATTTACAATCGCTAAGACACAGACACAACATAAATGTCCATTGACAGATGACCACTGGATAAACAAAATGTCACACACACACACACACACACACGAATGTTATTCAGCCTTCACAAAGGAAATCTTGTCATTTCCAACAACATGGGTGAGGCTTAAACTTGTTATACTAAGGGGAATAAGACAGAAAAAGACTGCAAGATCTCATTTATGTGTGGAATCTGAAAAAATTGAACTAGAACAGAGAGTAGATTGGTGATTATCAAGAGAGAGGGTTAGGGGAGATGAGAGAAATGGATGAAGATGGTCAATGGTACAAACTTCCAGTTTAAAGATGAGTTGTGGGTATGTAATGGTGACTATAGTTAACAATACTAGATTATTGACTTGAAAGTTGGTAAGAGGATAGATCTTAAAAGTCCTCACCCCACCCCCTACATGATAATTATCAGAGGTGATGGATGTATTTACTAACCTTATGGTACTAATCATTTCATACTAAATATAGTATATATATATATATATATATATATATATATATACACACACTTCATAGTGTATATATAGTATATGTGTATATATACACACACGTATCAAACCATCATGCTGTATACCTTAAACGTACACAATGTTATATGTCAATTATATCTCAATAAAACTTGAAAAAAAAGGAGAATGTTGTACAGTGCTTAGCAAATGGTAAGCCCTCAATTAACATTACCCATTGTTCATATTATGTAGGAAAACAAGCTCCTCCAAGAAAATATGTCTGTTGTCATAGAAGTAGCAGTTTTAATATGTGGCATTGGAAATAAAGGAAACTATTTAAAGCAAAAAAATATATATCATTTAAAGAAGATGAATGTAAATTCAAGATTCAAGAGAGACAGGGAAATGAAGATATTTTCTTATTTTTCTAAAACATAAATTCTTAGTTCTTTTTTCTTCCATCTTGGTTTCCAATATTGCATGGAGCCAGGATATATTACCTCTTTTTAAAAAAAAATTAGGAATTCTCCAGCTATGTTGACAAATGTGGGCAAGTCCTCTTTTACCTAATAATAACTAGACCTAGACAGCTGCCTGGCTTAATATAAATGAGAAAAGGGGGAAAATCTGAATATTCAATACTCACTGAAAAGGATAGGTTTGGCAGATTAGACCCAAATGGCTGAAGCCAAATGTGAGGTCCATGTGTTCCATTGGTCCTTTTACTTTTCCAGTAGGACTAGGAAGTACTGTGGTTGTGAACAACTTTCTAGGGAATTCAAGTGGTAGAGAGGTAAAGTAGGTCATTTAAGCCAAAGGATCTATTGTTAGATCTTTAACTGAATCTTAGGATCTAAGAATCAAGTCTGGATTAAGCTTTGACATGCACTGAGAGGAAAGGCATCCCATTTTCAACCAAAGGATGTGACTATAAACTGGAAGGCATTGTTGAAAGACATGCTTGCTTAGGATGTTTCTAAGAAGTTACGTCTTGATCCAAACATTGGGGTCTTGGATAAAAATGGGGATTTGTGTGCCAAACACTACATACAGACTCAGTAAATTTGTAAAGAGACCATTACACACTTAGGCCGTTCTCTTCTTAATTTTGGTAGAGAGAGAATAATCCTCTGAAATGTATTGGCTTTGCTGCAATTTTTCAATATATACTTCCTTTCTGGTACATTTTACTGATTCAACTGGTAAAATAGAAAAAAAAGCATTATAATCTAATTATTTAAAAATTAGAATTTAGAGTAATTAGATTCCAATCTAATTATTTCATTAACTCATTCATTGATTCATTCATTCCGCTGCCTTTATCCAGAAGCATTTTGACCAGATAATAATCAGAAGAGATTTTGCCTTTTTCTAAGAAGTTGTTGGTAAAGAATATGTGCTTTTAACTTTTAAGGCATTTGTGAAAGATACATATATCACTGTTGATGTCCGTCAAGCTCTTAAGAAATATAATTCTTATGAATTGTATTCTCCCCACTGGAGTTTGGGAAGTGTCCTATAGTCATCATTTTTTGCATAACTCTCTAATCATACTTGGACATAAGAAGGACATTTCTTGGACTCTAATAAAGTAACTATGGTTGTGGTTTGTAATTACACTTCTTTGGATAAAGTGAGCTTGCTGCTATTGACACAAGTATTTTCTTTACATATGCATTGAGACTTTTCTTGTTTGTTAATGTGTTCTTACGAACTATCTGATTAGATGTTTGAAGACCATGATTTATTTTGATGCAATTTTCCAACTGATTTGTTTGCTTTCTATTTCCAGCTTCTTACATCCACTATACCAATGTAAGAACACCTCACCTGATGCCAAAGATAACAGAGGACTCGGCAAAGCTGGCTGCCTTGACAGTGTAGCAACCACAGAGCTGATCTGGCACATGATGGTTGGGTTCATTTCAGCAAATCCATTATTAAAATTTTATTGTCCAATGACGAATAAACAGATTTGGAGCTTTCCTCTCCCTCTTGCTGTCTTATTTTATATAATCAACATTGTGTGGAAATTTTGTTTTTCTGGTTCCACATTAGTGTTTTCAAAGTAAAGTAGTCAATAAATCTTCACAATGGACTCAAACTGTACTAGGATTACAGGCCAAACGTAGAGGGTTCTTGATGTATTTTAAAAACCTAAGTAGGAAGCCAATGAACTCAAGCATAAAAAACTTGGTTACTGGGACTTACAAAATATATGATGAATTTAGAGTAAAGCAATTTGGCTCTGAAGAAATGGTGTTTATGTAACCTCAAGTTTGTGTAACTTGAGAAATGTTAGCCAGATAGATAGCTTTCAAATAGAAACCTATATAAAATTGGTGATGTATTCTCTGGCAGATAGAAACACACGTAATCACAGAGGTGCTGGGTCTTTATAAGGCAGTACCATGCCAGACATCTTGTCTGATAACAGAGTGATGCTTCAGGTTGAGGTACTGTTGAGGGCTCACACATCCTGTGTGTGATACACACACAATTGTGTGTTACGCACAGCTGACAGGAAAGAAATAACTCTTCCCACACCAGAAGCATTTTAGATGTCAATGGTCTACTAATTTCAGAATATTAGAAAAACAAGATATTAAAGTGGTGAGAAAGACCACTATTTCTGAATCCATTTATTAAAATTGTGTAGTTTCAACAGGGATAGTTTTGAGATAGGGACAGTATAAAAAGTTAAGTCATAATCCAAGATCTTCCCACATTCTCTGATAACAATCATGTTAGGGCCCTAAACAAAGCATCTTAGTGGTTAATTTGACAGTCAAGAAATATGTTAACCATTATTTATATTACTTTCGTACCCTCTATCTCATTTATTATAGCCATTCTGTATTATTAATACCTACTAGTCTTAGGTATTATTAATAGCCCATTTTAAGGATTGGGAAATAAGGTTCAGAAAAGTTAAGTGACTTCCCTAAAGTTACCTAGCTAGTACTAAGTAGTAGTCCTGGGATTTGAACCTAGGTCTTTGAACTGAACTGGTATGCTCTCTTCATTCTAAAGTTCTGCCTCTGTTTTCATCACTATCATCTGTCTTGGTGGACAAGTCCATAAACGGTTGTGAGAAGTTACACTATTGTTGACAAATAATCACATACTTTGAATCAGTCATGCAAATTTTCTCCAGACAGAAACCTCAGATCCAGTTAGAACTCCTCTCTGATCTCCTAGTATATCATATAAGTATATATAAGGTATAACAGCAGACATGAATCTCTTGGCTTAAGAATTTTAAGCTGAGGAAAGCTGCTTTGCTCATGCAAAGAAATTAACACCACTGCCCATTCCCCAGTACCCCTCCACCAAAAACAATTAGTTGGTGTATAAATACCTCAATTCCCTCACTCCTCAGGCAATGTAGCCTTATGGTGCAGATTTCCAAATCTTCCCAGGGGACTAAGATCCAGTCACCCACAGTAATAGCTGGTTTTGCTTTTATCGACTGCCTTCTCCTCTAACTTCCCCAACTCCTCAACCAAATAAACTGCTTGAATATAAACTCTGTTTTAGCATCTGCTTTTGGGGGAACCCAAATTAAGACAATTTTATCCCCAGAGCCTACCTTAGGACCAAACACAAACCGTTGGTTGAATGATATGATTTTTAAAAATTATTTTAAATTATAAAATCATAGTTATCACCTAAAAACATGTTTTTAATGCAAAGGATTAGGGTATTAAAGGATTAGGGCATCTTGAAGCTCATTCCCAAACTTAACTTCTTGGGGGAGAAGGGCTGAGTGGTGGTCTGTTGGAAGTCTCCAGTGATGGGTAGTCACACTCTAGCCTCTGATGTAGAAAGTGTGCCATGTCCACTCCTTCACTTGCTGTCTTTACTAATAAGGGAGATGAGAAAGTCTTGCATCTTAAAAGCTTTCTCCATTATGGAGTTAAGGGGACAGAAATGAAAACTATCTTTCCAGTGGTTCAGGTCTCTTTTCAGCATTTTAATTACCTTCTTCTCTTTTCCCAAGGTACAAAATATGACCATACTTCAATCAGGCACACACTTTGTGGTACTAGTCAAGAGTTTCTCCCTTCTCCTACCCTTGAGAGCTGTGGTAAATGGCTGGGTCAACAGCTTGGGAAACCATGGTTTCCTCTTACTTCTCCCTACAGCCTACATCTTAGAGCAAATCCTCACAACCCAGTGCCTGCTTTCTTTTCTCTGGTGCTACATTTGTTTATGTCCTCAGTGGTACCAGGTACACAAAAATTCAGATGTCTGGCTTCTCTTGAAAATAATGAGAAGACTCAGTATTCTAAGTCTGTGATTCTCTGTGGCACCAGTGGCTGGAATTGCATAACTGCTGTCCTGTTTAGATGGAGCTCTCATTCTCTAGTTTCCTAACCTGCCTGCTTCCCTCATTCATGTCACGTATTTGTCATTTGAGTTTATAATTTCTGGTGGCTCCTGAAAGCTCTCATGTTCTATTGTGCATCCTGTGTGATGAAGGCTAGGGTAACTGGGAAAGGGATGGGGCTTTCCTGCTGTCTTTCCTCTCTAATGAAGATCACTGTCCATAGTTAAACATTATCTAAATTCCTTGAAATCTATGCTAAGGCTTAGAGTTTCTATGTTAAAAGGTAGGGGCTATATGGGTCAACTAAAGGTTAGATGGGGTGACGTGGATAGGCAACATTCAAAAGATGGGATATATTCTTTGTACTTCGAATGTCACTCCTATACCTCCCTGTATAACACAAAGTACCACTTGAGAACTCATCAACTACTACCTTGGTTCATAAAAATCAAATTCAGACCAGTCGTATCTTTTAAGTAAAGGAGAAGCCAGCTATCAAGTCCCCTCCAAGCACGGCTTCCTAGCCAAGCCACAGGCTCAATTAGAGTTGATTCCTAAATACCTCATCTTCTTTTTCTTTTATTTTAATGAAACAAATTTCCATCTATATTATAATTTTAAGATACTTTCAAATCTTACTTGAGCTCGTTCTTTGGCTTAGTGAAGAACTGTGTCCTACATTCTAGAAACCCATGTTTTCACCGATGTTATCAGTTCACTGGATCCGGGAATGTAGTAGATTTAGAGTAGCTGGATTTTGTGACTCTGCCAGCATCTCTCATGACCTCTTTTAGGACAATAAACAACTGGAGGATGGCAGAGTGAGGACCGTAGTGTCTATTGATTAGATACCCTATAAAAGTGCTGATAAAGTTACGCTAAGTGGGAGAAAGCTTTTAACAGACATTACTTTAGTACTAATATATATATTAGTACTATATATACACATATATTTTTTTACAACATGATTGTGGCATATTTTTTCATGTTTTATTTTATTAGTGAATTTTATACCATAGTATTTCAGAAGACATGTAATTGGGGAGGCATTGTGGTCAGTGCCAGAATCAGGCTCCTGACAGATATTGCAAGAATGGAATGATGGGGTAAAAAAAATAAAATTATATTTAAAGAGGAAGTCTGTACTCTTCCACATTTATGCAGCAGGAAACATGTATGTCCAAAAACATTACTGTCCATGTCTAGGATGGAGATGTGGTTTAGTGCCCACATATGTGAAAAAGGTTTCACTTAGCTGAAAACTGAATTAGAGTCACAATATGATGTGGCTGCCCCAGAGCAATGCTATCCTAAACACATTGATGGAAAAGATTTTTGTCCAGAAAAAGGCAAATGATGTTTTCACTTAACTAAGCATAGTTAAGGCAACATTTAGACCTGGCGTTCACTTCTGATATCAGGGCTTAAGTGGGATACTGACAGCCTAGAGTATATTTGGAGGGCAGGGATTAGATGAGGAAGACTTGGAAGCTATTAATAGCTTGGAGAAGGAAAGACTCAAGGCAGACATAATAATGGCTTTTAAACATCTCAAGTGCTGATATATCGATGCTAGAACAGATGTATCCTGTATTGCACTTGGAGGACTGATGTGTGGTCAACAAGAAGACACTAGAAGTGAAGACTGATGTTTATCTTTCTATAAAGAAATACTTTACATATATACTTGGTGACAGGGATATGTAATTTTATCTCCTGATTATCAGACTTGTCTAAAACTGCCCTAGGCTGATTCAAGAGGTATTTTCATTATTACTTGTGAGTTTTTCAAGAAAAGCAGAGATACACAGATATATAACAGTAGCAGAGAGCTTTTACTAGCTGATCTCCAAGTGTCCTTTAAAGTTCTGAAGAGTTTGAGTCCTAAAAACATCAGCACTACATGATCTCTACTTGTTTGGTTTCAAAATAAGATCCAACTTCCAAACCATAATTTCCACTGAAGTATATGCAATCAAACCATTCATTTCTGAGCTTGCTGTCTTATTAGGCCATAGTGCTATTCATTCACCTCCAATCCCACTGTCTGGCATAGAATGAAGTCTGAATTTGTATTTCTTAGGTGAACATATATTATTGAATTACAAAAATCCTTTGGTAACATTAGTAGTGACAGTAACATTTAGTGATGTTACTGTTACGACTGAACACTTTGATGTATTCAAGATTAGAGATTCCTTTTTAAAGACACTTTAATTTTCTTTAAAAAAAATCATTCCACTCCTCTTTTATTATTATTATTTTTTTAATGTTTTATTTATTTCTAGGAGAGAGAGAGAGACAGCGTGAGCAGGGGAGGGTCAGAGAGAGAGGGAGTCACAGACTGAAACAGGCTCCAGGCTCTGAGCTGGCAGTCAGCACAGAGCCCGACGCGGGGCTCGAACCCACGAACCGCGAGATCATGACTAAAGCGAAAGTCGGACGCTTAACCGACTAAGCCACCCAGGCGCCCCTCCACTCCTCATTTAATACTGTGTTGCTCAAAGTGTGGTATTGGATACTGCTGGGGTCCCTGGTTGTGATTTATTTATCACCAATTTTGCAGGAAATTTGGTAGTGTTAGAACAAAGGGTGATTATATAATTTTAGTTATATATACTGCCATATTTGAGATATGAAAATTGAGATTTCCCTCTAAATCCTATAATTGTATTTTGAAAATGCTCATCTGCTGTGAAGACTGTATTGATTATTTTGCCAAATATTTACATGCAATGGAATCACTTATTCATTATGTTTGCATATATATTATTACTATTGATTTTATAACAGGCCTTATGCACAAAAATGAACTGGTGTCTCAAAGACTGGTTATTAATGTGTAAAAGTAATGATAAAAACAGGATAAAGTCCTATAATTAATAATTTCTAAACATAAGTGGAAAACAGACTTCAATATTAATTATGAGTACGGATATGTATGGAACTGGAGCAAACATTGTGCAAGTGTTACTCTTTTGCACAAGAGAAAACTAAAAATGTAAATAGGATGCATAATAAATAACTAGAAATTGGATATTATTGTAGCAATAGTCCATTTGTTTCCTGTTCTTGAGTGCTGTTATAAACCTTACCTGAAATAGAGGGATAAAGCCTTGGAAAATTTGCATAATTATGAACGAAAGTCAAATGGGTTCTCTGGTCCAAAACAAACAAATGACTTGCAGTATGAAATATATAAAATTTGTTGCTAAGGATAGTGATGAGCTATAGCTATAAAACTTTGGGTAGCTATAGTTACATTTACCATGGCAAAAATCAGATACAAATGATACCATTTTTGAGATAATCTTAAAATTCCACAAAATTAGGCCACCTGGGTGGCTCACAGGGTGCCTATGTTTTGGCTCAGGTCATGATCTCTCAGTTTGTGAGTTCAAACCCTGCATCAGGCTCTGTGAAGATAGTGCAGAGCCTACTTGAGATTCTGCCCCTACCCCACTCATGCTCTCTCTCTCAAAATAAACTAAAAAAGTTTTAAATTCAAAATGCCACAAAATGAATGCCAACTTCTATGCTTGGAGAGAAAGCAGAAAAGCAGTATGTAGAATCTCTTTATCAAGTGACACAGTTAGAGATTGTATAATATCAATCGAATGCAGTCTAGCAAGCTAATTGTGCACCAGCAGACGCAGGTATGATACTGCTGGTATGCAAAATAAGGATCCTTTCTTGCATATATGAGGAATAAGGGCCTGATGACTTCTGTCCTCTTCATCACTAAACACTTTTCTTATGGTTGAGATTTTCAAAGTTAATTATTGTTTTGTGATCCATGTTAGAGCCTGAAAAGGATATGGAGGATAAGCTGTCCTAAGAAACCTACTATATCAGGGAAAGGATTAGCAAGACAAGTAAATTCTGGCCCTAGTTCAAGATGATGACACAGGAAGATCCTGAACTCACCTCCTTCTATGGACATACCAAATCAACTGCTGTACTATGATATAATTTCCTCTGAAAAGAACCTGAAAATTGGCAGAGTGACCCCTTCACATCAGGTAAGTGAGGGGGGGGAAACATAGTCAAGCACATAGGAAAGACTGAGACACAATATCACAATAAACTCCACCCTCTAGTGCAGTGACTTACACTCAGGAAGGAAACTAAAACCTGGAACCTCTGCCTGAGAAGCAAATAGTTCATCAGGCACCCCGACTTTTATGACTGGCCCCTGAGAGTTAAGCCCTCCAAATATCTGGTTTTGAAGACTAACATGGCTCACGCCAGTAAGACCCATGGGGCTGTGGTGTACAGACAAAGGGCTCCTAAAGGGTGTGCGTGCAGACTCTCCCACCTCTGGACCCAGTGCAGAAGCACCCAGTCTTGATGTGAAAAAGACTCATTTGCTAATTCTAAAGCATAGGTTTAAGGGACAGGGTCCTCCTAGGTTACTCTTTGGGAGCACAAGCTTGTGGGTGCTATACTCTCTCTCTTTGTTAAAGCCCGCAGAACCATCTCTGTTTAAAATTGTTCTTTTCTTTTTGGGGGGGGGGGGATGCCATATTTGCTTCCCCCTTACCTCGCTCTAGCCTGTGGGCACCATCTTTATGGGCTCCTTCTACTACACTCCAGGGTGCCTGTATCTCCTAAAAGGGAGTTTCTGCACATGTCTGGTGCTCTGATTTACATCTGGTGACCTAGTTTTTGCAGCTGCAACCCAGGGGATACCTCTTGCTTACCTGACTCTAAAGGTCGGGGGGGCTTATGTTCCTTATGGTTCTTGGCAGACCACTACCTCCAGGCACTGCACAGATAGCAGGATGAAACATCCCCCACCTCCAATCGTTCTGAGAGAGAGAGAACTTTTTGCCTGACCAGGAGTTTTGGCCTGAGGGACAGGCATCTGGTTTGGTTTATTTATAAGGGCCTACAGAGGTATTTTCAGGAAATGGAGGCTGGGGAACACAATCATTATGCTTTCCCCTTGCCTCAGTTCAGCTCACTGGTATCTTAAAGAAAATACAACATTTGACTCTGGAGGCCAATGGGGCTTATGCTAATGGATTCCCACAGGATTGTAACCAATGGAGAATGTGTTCTTAACAGCTATCACCTCGAGGGCACAGCAAGAGGCAACAGACCCAGGAGCTCAATCTTTCTATGAAAGAGATCTATTAGCTTATCAACCTAACTGCAGCCTGAGTGGCAGGCTTCTCATTTAGCACACATCTAAGGGCTGACTTTAAACCTTTCCTAAGCTTTAGAGGGCAGCTTCTATCTTCAAATTCTCCCTTTGAAGATACCTAAAGTAACAACCAAAGTCTTTACATTTGGTGCCTTGGTTTTTATGGTCATTGCCCAGAGGATAACTCTTCAATTAGTTGGCTCTCATGGTTGAGGGACTTGCATTCCTGGGTCCCACAGGACTATAAGAATTAGAGAGACAGGCTTTGGTGGGCTATCAGTCCCAGGGCACTGTACATACAATATACTGAAACAAACTTCCAACCTTTCTGTCAAGGAGGTCTACTTGCTAACCACTAGCTTTGGCCTAAGGTCTAGGTTTCAGGTTTGGCACAACACCTGGGGACTAGAAAGGTAGTCTGAGGGAACATAAGCCATAAGATGTCATATTTGTGCTCTCTCTCTCCCTCATTACAGATCACTAGTATCTCCAAGAAAATAGCTTATACACTAGTCTGCAGTCCCAATTTTTGCCGCGGCCACTTGAGACACCTCCCTATCACCTGGCTCTGGTGGCCAGTGGTGCTTATTCTTGCACTATATATTTGCAATCTTTGAAAGCTGCTACGTGAGTGTCTGGCTTCCAATCTACCCAACTATAGGTGTTGACTGAGATCTTCCCCTTTGGGAGGATATATGTGAAGATTAACCAATATGCTATTCAACAATATATCAATGAAGAGGGGCGCCTGGGTGGCTTAGTCGGTTAAGCGTCCGACTTTCGCTTAGGTCATGATCTCACGGTTCGTGGATTCGGGACCCCCATCGGGCTCTGTGCTGACTGCCAGTTCAGAGCCTGGAGCCTGTTTCAGTCTGTGATTCCCTCTCTCTCCGACCCTCCCCTGCTCATGCTGTCTCTCTCTCTCTCCTAGAAATAAATAAAACATTAAAAAAAATTTTTAAATATATATATATATCAATGAAGAAATCAAAGGAGAAATAAAAATACCTGAAGACAAACAAAAATGGAAATACAACATAACAAACATGTGGAATGCAGATAAAACAGTTACAAGAGGGAAGATCATAGCAATAAATATCAACCTCAAGAAATGAGAAAAATCTCAAGTAAGCTAATTTTATACCTTAAGGAATCAAAAGGAAAAACAAGGCCAAAGCCCAAAATTAGTACCAGGAAGGAAATAACAAGCATCAGAGCAGAAATACATGGAAGGCTAAAAAGACAATACAAAAAAAAAAAAAAAATCAATGAAATCAAGAGCTGATTCTTTGAAAAGATAAAATTGATAAACCTTTAACTTAATTCATGGTGTGGGGGGGAGAGAGGGCTCAAAGAAAATAAAAGAGGAGGCATTAAAAGCGAGTGATACCACAGAAATACAAAAGATAAAAAAAACTACTAGGAACAATTATATATAAACGAATTGGACAATTTAGGAAACACTGATATATTTATAGAATCATATAACCTTCTAAGACTGAATCATAAAGAAACAGAAAATACAAATTACTGGTAAAAAGGTTGAATAAGTAGTCAAAAAGTCTCAAAGTTCATGAACAAATGGTTTCACCAATGAAAACATTCAAAGAATACCAATCCTTAAAATCTTCTAAAAAAGTAGATCAAACACTTCCTATGCTAAAACCAGCTAAAGACTAAAAAAAAAAAAAATTATATGCTATCTCTGGTGAAGATAGATGCAGAAATCATCAAAATATTAGCAAACTAAGTTTAAAAATGCATTAAAATGATGCTTTGATCATGTGGGATTTTTCCAGGTATGCAATGTTGGCTCAACATCCAGAAACCAATTAATGTGATACATCACACTAACAAAATGAAGAACAAAAGTTGTATGATCACCTCAATAGATTCAGAAAAAAACACTTGCAAGATTTAGTATCAATTCATAATAAAAAGTCTGAACAAGGTGGGCATAGAGGGCATACACCTTAAAATAATAAAGATCATATGTGACAAGGCCACAGCAAACATTATACTCAATGGTGAAAAGCTGAGAGCTTTTTCTCTAACATCAGAAACAAGAGAAAGATGCCCACTCTAGTCATTTTTATTCAGCATGACATTCAGAGTTCTAGAGAGCAATTAGGCAAGAAAGAGAAATACAAGGCATCCAAATTGAAAAGGAAGAATTAAAACTGTCACTATTTGCATATGTATGCAAATAATTCCATATAATGATATTGTATGTAGAAAATCCTAAAGACTCCACCAAAAACTGTTAGAACTAATCAGTAAATTCAATACAATTTCAGGATACAGAAATCTGTTGCATTTTATATGTTAATAATGAACTAGCAGTAAAAGAAATTAAGAAAACAAGCCCATTTGCAATGGCATCAAAACAAAATACTTAGTAATAAATTTAACCAAGGAAGTGTAAGACCTGTATACTAAAAACAATAAGACTCTGATGACAGAAACAGAAGACGGAAGTAAGTTGAAAGATATTCTGTGTTCATTGATTGGAAGAATATATATTTTTTTTTTTTTAGAAAGAGTATTGCATTAAACTTATTTTCTTTTCTTTTTTTCTTTTTTTTTTTTTTTTTCTTATTTTCTTTTCTTTTTTTCTTTTTTTTTTTTTTTTACAAATAGTTTATTGTCAAATTAGTTTCCACATAACACCCAGTGCTCATCCCCACAAGTGCCCTCCTCCATGCCCATCCCTCCTCCCCCCCACATCCATCAGTCCTCAGTTTTTGTCAGCATTCAAGAGTCTCTCATGGTTTGCCTCTCTCCCTTTCCCCCACCATTTCCCCCCTTCTTCTCCCGGTTGGTCCTCTGTTAAGTTCCTCCTAGTCCTCCTATACGTGCAAACATATGATATTTGTCCTTCTCTGCCTGACTTATTTCGCTCAGCATAACACCCTCAAGGTCCATCCATGTTGCTACACATGGCCAGATTTCATTGTTTCTCATTGCCATGTAGTATTCCATGGTATAGATAAACCACATCTTCTTGATCCATTCATCTGTTGATGGACACTTAGGCTCTTTCCATGTTTTAGCTATTGTGGAGAGTGCTGCTATGAACATTGGGGTCCATGTGCTCCTATGCCTCAACATTTCTGTATCCCTTGGGTAAATTCCTAGCAGTGCTATTGCTGGGTCATAGGGGAGTTCAATTGTTAGTTTTCTGAGGAACCTCCACACTGTTTTCCAGAGGGGCTGTACCAGTTTACATTCCCACCAACAGTGTAGGAGGGTTGCATGATTTTTATTCTTTAAAATTTGTGAAGGTGTGTTTTATGGCCCAGAATGTGATCTTGTTGATTGTTCCATGTTGAACTTTAGAATAATATTTAAATCAACTAGAGAGGAAAATAAAAATTTTTGGAGATCCAGTGGTACAATCAGTTCACAGTCATTATAAAGAAAATACAAAATTTGAAATTTACATTACAGCATGACAGAGGTGGTGTGATACAAATGGGTTAGTTAAGCACTCTGGTTAAAAAAAACAGCTAATTTAATCTCTGTGGTAAAAATACCCATGGTGTGTTGTCCCTCACAGTTCCAAATTTTTAAGATTTGCCAATTCTTGTGTCTACTTATATTACTCTCTACATCTCTTCTCTGTCCCCCATTTAAGATTATCTGATGTGAGTACTTCCTTTCTTCACTTTTTTCAAGTCAAACACTATCTTTATGAATTTCATTTCCTCTATTTTTTTTTCTGTTTTCACTTACAAAATCACTTTGATATTTCTTCCACAATGTTTCATGGATGGATGTCTTGTTTTTTTTTTTTTATTATTATTGCCATTATCCTATTTCAAGGCTTTTTGCTGTGAGCCCCAAATAGATGTAGGCTTATAAGATTTTTGAGAGACTCGAAACACTGAAAAATTGGAAGCTCTTTCCCAGATGTATTTAAAACTAAAATCTCTATTAGACACAAAATAAGTGCAAGATGTCCAACATAATGACAGCTTCAGACCTTTTCAAATACAGCATTTTCCAAGAGAGGCTTTGGGTATGATGTCTATACTCTTGTTTCTGAACAATGCCCGTAGGGACAAAAGAGCACAAAATACAGTTTTGAATTCTTGGGGTCTGCTACATAGTTGCCCAAGTGGGGCAAGAGACATTTGCTTTTCACTAGAAGTTTTATTATTTTTTTAATACATACATTCCATGTATTCCATTACTCATGGGATTACTTTGAATCCACAAACACCTCTAAATTTCTGACCCTGATTCCTTACATTTTCTTTCTCCTACTTCACACAATTTCTAATTATTTTTTATTAAAAGCTAGGTAGTATAAAAGAGCTCATAAAAAAAAAACCCTCATCATTTCTTGCCTCTTTCCTACATTTTCCCTGGCTTGTTTTTCACAATCATTTTCACCTGTTTGACTTTAGACTTTCTAATTAGTACACGTGATACATAACACTTGTATATATATTATAGATTGTCTATTAACTTTCCACAATCACAGATGGAAATTTAACTCTTTAATCTCATCAGTTTTTACACTCTTTTTTGTCTCATGACTTCTTTTTCCATTTTGTAAAACATTGTCAACATCCTTATTTCACAAATTCTAAAATATTCTATTATTTCCAGATTTGGAGATGACGATGATCCTCCTGTTTGTTATGTCTGATAATTCTCTCTGCTGGTGTTTGGTTTGTTCTTTTTTTTTTTTTTTACAAATAGTTTATTGTCAAATTAGTTTCTACATAACACTCAGTGCTCATCCCCAAAGTGCCCTCCTTCATGCCCATCCCCCCCTCCCCCCCACATCCATCAGTCCTCAGTTTTTGTCAGCATTCAAGAGTCTCTCATGGTTTGCCTCTCTCCCTTTCCCCCACCATTTCCGCCCTTCTTCTCCCCCTTGGTCCTCCGTCAAGTTCCTCCTAATCCTCCTATACGTGCAAACATATGGTATTTGTCCTTCTCTGCCTGACTTATTTCGCTCAGCATAAC